>NW_028124647.1:0-77432 GCF_965194825.1 Balaenoptera physalus
CCAGCAGGTGCACCAATGGACCTCTCACCTGAGAAGACAAGAATCGAGAAGACACAGGCCGCAAAAGCTGCAGTGCAGCCTTATTCACAATAGCCAAGACAGTGAAGCAATCAAAATATCCAACAAGAGGTGAATGGATAAAGAAGAAGGGGTCCATGTACACAGTGGAATATTAACCATGGAAAACAACGAACCATTGCTCTCTGAGGCACCACAAAGGAGTCTGGAGATAGTCACGAAACATGAGGTAAGTCGGAAAGCAAAAGACCTATATTCTATGATATCACTTATAGGCGTTATCTAATAACTGACACAAATGAACATATATCCACAGAGAAAGACACTCACAGACTTAGAAAATAAAACTATGCTCAACTAAAAGGAAAGGTGGGGGGAATGGATAAATTAAGATTAGTGTTACTATATGTATACAAACACATATTATATACATATCTCAAAAATACCGACCATATAGCAAGGGAGGTCTGCGGAACCCTCTGTAACATTTTACATGGGAAGAGGATCTGTACTTGAATAGACATATATAATGTACAAATGAACCAGAGTGTGTTCACCTAGGACAAACAATATTCTAACCTTTAGCCCAATTAAAACACCTTTAAAAACCAAGAAGAAATAATGAGACATAAACTTATGGGGGTTTCTCCACGCACATTCTAATGTAATTTACAACCTAGGAACACGACTTCCAGAAAGGCTCTGCTGCCCTACCACCCAGATTTGGGAATGGAGAAATGCTGCCTCCTTGAGGCCACTTCCCACAACAGCAGCTTTAAACCCATTGCTCTAGGTCACTAAATATTCACAAAACTTGAAGTTCGGGAAATGAGACCTGCTCTCTAAAAAAACTCTTGGGTGGAAAATCGCCCAAAAAATTCAAAAGAGGGCAACCTTCCAAGAAGACAGTTTCAAGAGTTCTACTGTACTCCCAATTGTGTCCTGTTTTAAACAGAAAAGAAAACAGCGGAGAAAAATGATGAGTTTTACGAATTTTCAACGACTTACAAACCCAAATTACAAAAACCTATGAGCTCACAGCAGCCAGAAGGGCCATTAGCATAAATGCTGCAAACAATAAATGATGAAGCGATTGTGGAGAAATGCGTACCCTCGATTCTAAGGGGGACGTGGTAAGAGCCACTAATGAAAACACAAAGAAGGTGCTTTGAAAAGGGAAACACGGTGCTACCAGTCAGTGAATCACACCCACTGCTGGGCCTATCACCTGAGAAAATGAGAATCAAAAAGTCACAGGCTAGCAATCCTGCACTCCAACAATATTTACCATAGCCAACACTTGGAAGCAATGAAAATGTCCATCAACCGAGGAATGCACAAAGAAGAAGTGGTCCACGTACACAGTGGAAAATTACTCCAATAAAAAATAAAAATTAAATTTAAAAATCCAACACAACTAAGGAGACATCAGCTTGTGTGGGTTGGTCCGGGCACACTCCACTCTAATTTATAACCGAGAAACACCACAGGCCGCAAGGGCTTTTCCCTAGTTACCAGGGTGGGGAACATAGAAAGGCTGCCGCCCTCTGGCAGTTACCTGCAAAAGCAGTTTTAAAGCCTGTGCTAATGGTCATTTCATATGAATAAGTACTGCAGAAGTGTAAATGAAACCTGCCCTCAAAATGTCTTCAGGGAGGTATAGGCCAAAACGTTTCAAAATGTGACACATACTTTAAGAGAACACTTTGAAGAACTAAGGGGTAATCACAGCTTGAAAAATAAAAAGGACATGCCTTAAAGCTCAATTTCAACGGATTATGAGGCACATGCGAATTCAACCACAAAGAGGTATCAGCTCACACTTGTCAGAATAACCATCAGCAAGAAAACTACAAACAATAAATGCTGCAGTTGTTGTGGAGAAATGCATACCCTCAACTGCAAGTGGGACCTAAGTTGGAAAGGGCCACAAACTAGAACAGAATGGGGGTGCCTTAAAAAAGTAAACATTGAGCTACCATATGATCCAGCAGGCCCACTCCTCCACCTATAATCTAAGAAGAGAGAATTGGAAAGACACAGGCAGGCAAATCTGCATTGCACAGTATTACAATAGCCAAGATATGGAAGTAACCAAAAAGTCCACCAACAGATGGGTGGACAAAGAAGTACTCCTCCATGTACAGATGGAATATTCGCTAGTGAAGAAAATGAAACAATGCCATTTGCAGCGCCATAGATGAGTCTAGACGTAATCACGCCACGTGTAGTCAGTGAGAAAGCAAAATACATATATCCTATGATATCACTTTCAGGAGTTACTTAAAAATTGATACCAATGAAGATATTTCCACAGAGAAAGGCAATCACAGATTCATTAAAAAACTTATGGTTCACCAAATAGAAAGGGATGAGGATTGGATACATTACCATATTGGGGTTAACAGAGATATACAAACCATGTGAAATATATAATCACCAAAGACGTACGGAAGACCAGGAGAAGACTACTCAACCTTGTGTCATAACCTACATGGGAAAAGGATGCTAGGAAGAATAGATACATGTATATGTGTGAAAGAACCACATCTTGCACACCTAGAACAAACAAACCATTGTAATCAAATCTGCTGGGATAAAAAATAAAAAGTAAATTACAAATATGAACAAAAAGTAATGAGACATAAACTTAAAGGGCTTTTTCCTGGCACGTTCCATTCTAATATACAACCTAGAATACCACTTCCATTAAGGCTCTGTTTCCCTAGTAACCAAATTTGGCAAAGGAGAAATGCTGCCACCTTGTGGCCGTTTCCTGCAAGAGCAGCTTTAAAGTCCCAGCTAATGGTCACTTAACATTCACAAGGACTCAGGGCTGTAAAAGACACTTGCCCTAAAAATTTGTGCTGAAGTAGGGAATGGACAAAAAATTCACAACAGGCAAATGTTTCAAGAAGAGATTATGAAGAGTTAAGATTTACTCACACTCTTTTTAAAAAAAAGAAAAATGGATAAAAGCTCAACCTCAGGGAGTGTTAGACGCGTGCAATCTAATCTACGAAAAGTTTCAACTTACACCAGTCGACTGACCATCAGCAAAAAGTCTACAAACAATAAATGCTGAAGGGGATTTAGAGAACTGTGTACCCTCTACCTTCTGGTGAGACATAAAAGCCAATAATGAGAAAAGAAAGGAGCTGTGTTTAAAAGTAAAAATGGAGGTACCATTGAATCCAGCAGGTGCACCAATGGACCTCTCACCTGAGAAGACAAGAATCGAGAAGACACAGGCCGCAAAAGCTGCAGTGCAGCCTTATTCACAATAGCCAAGACAGTGAAGCAATCAAAATATCCAACAAGAGGTGAATGGATAAAGAAGAAGGGGTCCATGTACACAGTGGAATATTAACCATGGAAAACAACGAACCATTGCTCTCTGAGGCACCACAAAGGAGTCTGGAGATAGTCACGAAACATGAGGTAAGTCGGAAAGCAAAAGACCTATATTCTATGATATCACTTATAGGCGTTATCTAATAACTGACACAAATGAACATATATCCACAGAGAAAGACACTCACAGACTTAGAAAATAAAACTATGCTCAACTAAAAGGAAAGGTGGGGGGAATGGATAAATTAAGATTAGTGTTACTATATGTATACAAACACATATTATATACATATCTCAAAAATACCGACCATATAGCAAGGGAGGTCTGCGGAACCCTCTGTAACATTTTACATGGGAAGAGGATCTGTACTTGAATAGACATATATAATGTACAAATGAACCAGAGTGTGTTCACCTAGGACAAACAATATTCTAACCTTTAGCCCAATTAAAACACCTTTAAAAACCAAGAAGAAATAATGAGACATAAACTTATGGGGGTTTCTCCACGCACATTCTAATGTAATTTACAACCTAGGAACACGACTTCCAGAAAGGCTCTGCTGCCCTACCACCCAGATTTGGGAATGGAGAAATGCTGCCTCCTTGAGGCCACTTCCCACAACAGCAGCTTTAAACCCATTGCTCTAGGTCACTAAATATTCACAAAACTTGAAGTTCGGGAAATGAGACCTGCTCTCTAAAAAAACTCTTGGGTGGAAAATCGCCCAAAAAATTCAAAAGAGGGCAACCTTCCAAGAAGACAGTTTCAAGAGTTATACTGTACTCCCAATTGTGTCCTTTTTTTAACAGAAAAGAAAACAGCGGAGAAAAATGATGAGTTTTACGAATTTTCAACGACTTACAAACCCAAATTACAAAAACCTATGAGCTCACAGCGGCCAGAAGGGCCATTAGCATAAATGCTGCAAACAATAAATGATGAAGCGATTGTGGAGAAATGCGTACCCTCGATTCTAAGGGGGACGTGGTAAGAGCCACTAATGAAAACACAAAGGAGGTGCTTTGAAAAGGGAAACACGGTGCTACCAGTCAGTGAATCACACCCACTGCTGGGCCTATCACCTGAGAAAATGAGAATCAAAAAGTCACAGGCTGGCAATCCTGCACTCCAACAATATTTACCATAGCCAACACTTGGAAGCAATGAAAATGTCCATCAACCGAGGAATGCACAAAGAAGAAGTGGTCCACGTACACAGTGGAAAATTACTCCAATAAAAAATAAAAATTAAATTTAAAAATCCAACACAACTAAGGAGACATCAGCTTGTGTGGGTTGGTCCGGGCACACTCCACTCTAATTTATAACCGAGAAACACCACAGGCCGCAAGGGCTTTTCCCTAGTTACCAGGGTGGGGAACATAGAAAGGCTGCCGCCCTCTGGCAGTTACCTGCAAAAGCAGTTTTAAAGCCTGTGCTAATGGTCATTTCATATGAATAAGTACTGCAGAAGTGTAAATGAAACCTGCCCTCAAAATGTCTTCAGGGAGGTATAGGCCAAAACGTTTCAAAATGTGACACATACTTTAAGAGAACACTTTGAAGAACTAAGGGGTAATCACAGCTTGAAAAATAAAAAGGACATGCCTTAAAGCTCAATTTCAACGGATTATGAGGCACATGCGAATTCAACCACAAAGAGGTATCAGCTCACACTTGTCAGAATAACCATCAGCAAGAAAACTACAAACAATAAATGCTGAAGGTGTTGTGGAGAAATGCATACCCTCAACTGCAAGTGGGACATAAGTTGGAAAGGGCCACAAACTAGAACAGAATGGGGGTGCCTTAAAAACGTAAACATTGAGCTACCATATGATCCAGCAGGCCCACTCCTCCACCTATAATCTAAGAAGAGAGAATTGGAAAGACACCGACAGGCAAATCTGCATTGCACAGTATTACAATAGCCAAGATATGGAAGTAACCAAAAAGTCCACCAACAGATGGGTGGACAAAGAAGTACTCCTCCATGTACAGATGGAATATTCGCTAGTGAAAAAAATGAAACAATGCCATTTGCAGCGCCATAGATGAGTCTAGACGTAATCACGCCACGTGTAGTCAGTGAGAAAGCAAAATACATATATCCTATGATATCACTTTCAGGAGTTACTTAAAAATTGATACCAATGAAGATATTTCCACAGAGAAAGGCAATCACAGATTCATTAAAAAACTTATGGTTCACCAAATAGAAAGGGATGAGGATTGGATACATTACCATATTGGGGTTAACAGAGATATACAAACCATGTGAAATATATAATCACCAAAGACGTACGGAAGACCAGGAGAAGACTACTCAACCTTGTGTCATAACCTACATGGGAAAAGGATGCTAGGAAGAATAGATACATGTATATGTGTGAAAGAACCACATCTTGCACACCTAGAACAAACAAACCATTGTAATCAAATTTGCTGGGATAAAAAATAAAAAGTAAATTACAAATATGAACAAGAAGTAATGAGACATAAACTTAAAGGGCTTTTTTCCTGGCACGTTCCATTCTAATATACAACCTAGAATACCACTTCCATTAAGGCTCTGTTTCCCTAGTAACCAAATTTGGCAAAGGAGAAATGCTGCCACCTTGTGGCCGTTTCCTGCAAGAGCAGCTTTAAAGTCCCAGCTAATGGTCACTTAACATTCACAAGGACTCAGGGCTGTAAAAGACACTTGCCCTAAAAATTTGTGCTGAAGTAGGGAATGGACAAAAAATTCACAACAGGCAAATGTTTCAAGAAGAGATTATGAAGAGTTAAGTTTTACTCACACTCTTTTTAAAAAAAAGAAAAATGGATAAAAGCTCAACCTCAGGGAGTGTTACACGCGTGCAATCTAATCTACGAAAAGTTTCAACTTACACCAGTCGACTGACCATCAGCAAAAAGTCTACAAACAATAAATGCTGAAGGGGATTTAGAGAACTGTGTACCCTCTACCTTCTGGTGAGACATAAAAGCCAATAATGAGAAAAGAAAGGAGCTGTGTTTAAAAGTAAAAATGGAGGTACCATTCAATCCAGCAGGTGCACCAATGGACCTCTCACCTGAGAAGACAAGAATCGAGAAGACACAGGCCGCAAAAGCTGCAGTGCAGCCTTATTCACAATAGCCAAGACAGTGAAGCAATCAAAATATCCAACAAGAGGTGAATGGATAAAGAAGAAGTGGTCCATGTACACAGTGGAATATTAACCATGGAAAACAACGAACCATTGCTCTCTGAGGCACCACAAAGGAGTCTGGAGATAGTCACGAAACATGAGGTAAGTCGGAAAGCAAAAGACCTATATTCTATGATATCACTTATAGGCGTTATCTAATAACTGACACAAATGAACATATATCCACAGAGAAAGACACTCACAGACTTAGAAAATAAAACTATGCTCAACTAAAAGGAAAGGTGGGGGGAATGGATAAATTAAGATTAGTGTTACTATATGTATACAAACACATATTATATACATATCTCAAAAATACCGACCATATAGCAAGGGAGGTCTGCGGAACCCTCTGTAACATTTTACATGGGAAGAGGATCTGTACTTGAATAGACATATATAATGTACAAATGAACCAGAGTGTGTTCACCTAGGACAAACAATATTCTAACCTTTAGCCCAATTAAAACACCTTTAAAAACCAAGAAGAAATAATGAGACATAAACTTATGGGGGTTTCTCCACGCACATTCTAATGTAATTTACAACCTAGGAACACGACTTCCAGAAAGGCTCTGCTGCCCTACCACCCAGATTTGGGAATGGAGAAATGCTGCCTCCTTGAGGCCACTTCCCACAACAGCAGCTTTAAACCCATTGCTCTAGGTCACTAAATATTCACAAAACTTGAAGTTCGGGAAATGAGACCTGCTCTCTAAAAAAACTCTTGGGTGGAAAATCGCCCAAAAAATTCAAAAGAGGGCAACCTTCCAAGAAGACAGTTTCAAGAGTTATACTGTACTCCCAATTGTTTCCTTTTTTTAACAGAAAAGAAAACAGCGGAGAAAAATGATGAGTTTTACGAATTTTCAACGACTTACAAACCCAAATTACAAAAACCTATGAGCTCACAGCGGCCAGAAGGGCCATTAGCATAAATGCTGCAAACAATAAATGATGAAGCGATTGTGGAGAAATGCGTACCCTCGATTCTAAGGGGGACGTGGTAAGAGCCACTAATGAAAACACAAAGGAGGTGCTTTGAAAAGGGAAACACGGTGCTACCAGTCAGTGAATCACACCCACTGCTGGGCCTATCACCTGAGAAAATGAGAATCAAAAAGTCACAGGCTGGCAATCCTGCACTCCAACAATATTTACCATAGCCAACACTTGGAAGCAATGAAAATGTCCATCAACCGAGGAATGCACAAAGAAGAAGTGGTCCACGTACACAGTGGAAAATTACTCCAATAAAAAATAAAAATTAAATTTAAAAATCCAACACAACTAAGGAGACATCAGCTTGTGTGGGTTGGTCCGGGCACACTCCACTCTAATTTATAACCGAGAAACACCACAGGCCACAAGGGCTTTTCCCTAGTTACCAGGGTGGGGAACATAGAAAGGCTGCCGCCCTCTGGCAGTTACCTGCAAAAGCAGTTTTAAAGCCTGTGCTAATGGTCATTTCATATGAATAAGTACTGCAGAAGTGTAAATGAAACCTGCCCTCAAAATGTCTTCAGGGAGGTATAGGCCAAAACGTTTCAAAATGTGACACATACTTTAAGAGAACACTTTGAAGAACTAAGGGGTAATCACAGCTTGAAAAATAAAAAGGACATGCCTTAAAGCTCAATTTCAACGGATTATGAGGCACATGCGAATTCAACCACAAAGAGGTATCAGCTCACACTTGTCAGAATAACCATCAGCAAGAAAACTACAAACAATAAATGCTGAAGGTGTTGTGGAGAAATGCATACCCTCAACTGCAAGTGGGACATAAGTTGGAAAGGGCCACAAACTAGAACAGAATGGGGGTGCCTTAAAAACGTAAACATTGAGCTACCATATGATCCAGCAGGCCCACTCCTCCACCTATAATCTAAGAAGAGAGAATTGGAAAGACACCGACAGGCAAATCTGCATTGCACAGTATTACAATAGCCAAGATATGGAAGTAACCAAAAAGTCCACCAACAGATGGGTGGACAAAGAAGTACTCCTCCATGTACAGATGGAATATTCGCTAGTGAAAAAAATGAAACAATGCCATTTGCAGCGCCATAGATGAGTCTAGACGTAATCACGCCACGTGTAGTCAGTGAGAAAGCAAAATACATATATCCTATGATATCACTTTCAGGAGTTACTTAAAAATTGATACCAATGAAGATATTTCCACAGAGAAAGGCAATCACAGATTCATTAAAAAACTTATGGTTCACCAAATAGAAAGGGATGAGGATTGGATACATTACCATATTGGGGTTAACAGAGATATACAAACCATGTGAAATATATAATCACCAAAGACGTACGGAAGACCAGGAGAAGACTACTCAACCTTGTGTCATAACCTACATGGGAAAAGGATGCTAGGAAGAATAGATACATGTATATGTGTGAAAGAACCACATCTTGCACACCTAGAACAAACAAACCATTGTAATCAAATTTGCTGGGATAAAAAATAAAAAGTAAATTACAAATATGAACAAGAAGTAATGAGACATAAACTTAAAGGGCTTTTTTCCTGGCACGTTCCATTCTAATATACAACCTAGAATACCACTTCCATTAAGGCTCTGTTTCCCTAGTAACCAAATTTGGCAAAGGAGAAATGCTGCCACCTTGTGGCCGTTTCCTGCAAGAGCAGCTTTAAAGTCCCAGCTAATGGTCACTTAACATTCACAAGGACTCAGGGCTGTAAAAGACACTTGCCCTAAAAATTTGTGCTGAAGTAGGGAATGGACAAAAAATTCACAACAGGCAAATGTTTCAAGAAGAGATTATGAAGAGTTAAGTTTTACTCACACTCTTTTTAAAAAAAAGAAAAATGGATAAAAGCTCAACCTCAGGGAGTGTTACACGCGTGCAATCTAATCTACGAAAAGTTTCAACTTACACCAGTCGACTGACCATCAGCAAAAAGTCTACAAACAATAAATGCTGAAGGGGATTTAGAGAACTGTGTACCCTCTACCTTCTGGTGAGACATAAAAGCCAATAATGAGAAAAGAAAGGAGCTGTGTTTAAAAGTAAAAATGGAGGTACCATTCAATCCAGCAGGTGCACCAATGGACCTCTCACCTGAGAAGACAAGAATCGAGAAGACACAGGCCGCAAAAGCTGCAGTGCAGCCTTATTCACAATAGCCAAGACAGTGAAGCAATCAAAATATCCAACAAGAGGTGAATGGATAAAGAAGAAGGGGTCCATGTACACAGTGGAATATTAACCATGGAAAACAACGAACCATTGCTCTCTGAGGCACCACAAAGGAGTCTGGAGATAGTCACGAAACATGAGGTAAGTCGGAAAGCAAAAGACCTATATTCTATGATATCACTTATAGGCGTTATCTAATAACTGACACAAATGAACATATATCCACAGAGAAAGACACTCACAGACTTAGAAAATAAAACTATGCTCAACTAAAAGGAAAGGTGGGGGGAATGGATAAATTAAGATTAGTGTTACTATATGTATACAAACACATATTATATACATATCTCAAAAATACCGACCATATAGCAAGGGAGGTCTGCGGAACCCTCTGTAACATTTTACATGGGAAGAGGATCTGTACTTGAATAGACATATATAATGTACAAATGAACCAGAGTGTGTTCACCTAGGACAAACAATATTCTAACCTTTAGCCCAATTAAAACACCTTTAAAAACCAAGAAGAAATAATGAGACATAAACTTATGGGGGTTTCTCCACGCACATTCTAATGTAATTTACAACCTAGGAACACGACTTCCAGAAAGGCTCTGCTGCCCTACCACCCAGATTTGGGAATGGAGAAATGCTGCCTCCTTGAGGCCACTTCCCACAACAGCAGCTTTAAACCCATTGCTCTAGGTCACTAAATATTCACAAAACTTGAAGTTCGGGAAATGAGACCTGCTCTCTAAAAAAACTCTTGGGTGGAAAATCGCCCAAAAAATTCAAAAGAGGGCAACCTTCCAAGAAGACAGTTTCAAGAGTTATACTGTACTCCCAATTGTTTCCTTTTTTTAACAGAAAAGAAAACAGCGGAGAAAAATGATGAGTTTTACGAATTTTCAACGACTTACAAACCCAAATTACAAAAACCTATGAGCTCACAGCGGCCAGAAGGGCCATTAGCATAAATGCTGCAAACAATAAATGATGAAGCGATTGTGGAGAAATGCGTACCCTCGATTCTAAGGGGGACGTGGTAAGAGCCACTAATGAAAACACAAAGGAGGTGCTTTGAAAAGGGAAACACGGTGCTACCAGTCAGTGAATCACACCCACTGCTGGGCCTATCACCTGAGAAAATGAGAATCAAAAAGTCACAGGCTGGTAATCCTGCACTCCAACAATATTTACCATAGCCAACACTTGGAAGCAATGAAAATGTCCATCAACCGAGGAATGCACAAAGAAGAACTGGTCCACGTACACAGTGGAAAATTACTCCAATAAAAAATAAAAATTAAATTTAAAAATCCAACACAACTAAGGAGACATCAGCTTGTGTGGGTTGGTCCGGGCACACTCCACTCTAATTTATAACCGAGAAACACCACAGGCCGCAAGGGCTTTTCCCTAGTTACCAGGGTGGGGAACATAGAAAGGCTGCCGCCCTCTGGCAGTTACCTGCAAAAGCAGTTTTAAAGCCTGTGCTAATGGTCATTTCATATGAATAAGTACTGCAGAAGTGTAAATGAAACCTGCCCTCAAAATGTCTTCAGGGAGGTAAAGGCCAAAACGTTTCAAAATGTGACACATACTTTAAGAGAACACTTTGAAGAACTAAGGGGTAATCACAGCTTGAAAAATAAAAAGGACATGCCTTAAAGCTCAATTTCAACGGATTATGAGGCACATGCGAATTCAACCACAAAGAGGTATCAGCTCACACTTGTCAGAATAACCATCAGCAAGAAAACTACAAACAATAAATGCTGAAGGTGTTGTGGAGAAATGCATACCCTCAACTGCAAGTGGGACATAAGTTGGAAAGGGCCACAAACTAGAACAGAATGGGGGTGCCTTAAAAACGTAAACATTGAGCTACCATATGATCCAGCAGGCCCACTCGTCCACCTATAATCTAAGAAGAGAGAATTGGAAAGACACAGGCAGGCAAATCTGCATTGCACAGTATTACAATAGCCAAGATATGGAAGTAACCAAAAAGTCCACCAACAGATGGGTGGACAAAGAAGTACTCCTCCATGTACAGATGGAATATTCGCTAGTGAAAAAAATGAAACAATGCCATTTGCAGCGCCATAGATGAGTCTAGACGTAATCACGCCACGTGTAGTCAGTGAGAAAGCAAAATACATATATCCTATGATATCACTTTCAGGAGTTACTTAAAAATTGATACCAATGAAGATATTTCCACAGAGAAAGGCAATCACAGATTCATTAAAAAACTTATGGTTCACCAAATAGAAAGGGATGAGGATTGGATACATTACCATATTGGGGTTAACAGAGATATACAAACCATGTGAAATATATAACCACCAAAGACGTACGGAAGACCAGGAAGAGACTACTCAACATTGTGTCATAACCTACATGGGAAAAGGATGCGAGGAAGAAAAGATACACGTATATGTGTGAAAGACCCACATCTTGCACACCTAGAGCAAAGAAACCAATGTAATCAAATCTGCCTGGGTAAAAAATAAAAAGTAAATTACAAATATGAACAAGAAGTAATGAGACATAAACTTAAAGGGCTTTTTCCTGGCACTTTCCATTCTAATATACAACCTAGAACACCACTTCCATTAAGGCTCTGTTTCCCTAGTAACCAAATTTGGCAAAGGAGAAATGCTGCCACCTTGTGGCCGTTTCCTGCAAGAGCAGCTTTAAAGTCCCAGCTAATGGTCACTTAACATTCACAAGGACTCAGGGCTGTAAAAGACACTTGCCCTAAAAATTTGTGCTGAAGTAGGGAATGGACAAAAAATTCACAACAGGCAAATGTTTCAAGAAGAGATTATGAAGAGTTAAGTTTTACTCACACTCTTTTAAAAAAAAAGAAAAATGGATAAAAGCTCAACCTCAGGGAGTGTTAGACGCATGCAATCTAATCTACGAAAAGTTTCAACTTACACCAGTCGACTGACCATCAGCAAAAAGTCTACAAACAATAAATGCTGAAGGGGATTTAGAGAACTGTGTACCCTCTACCTTCTGGTGAGACATAAAAGCCAATAATGAGAAAAGAAAGGAGCTGTGTTTAAAAGTAAAAATGGAGGTACCATTCAATCCAGCAGGTGCACCAATGGACCTCTCACCTGAGAAGACAAGAATCGAGAAGACACAGGCCGCAAAAGCTGCAGTGCAGCCTTATTCACAATAGCCAAGACAGTGAAGCAATCAAAATATCCAACAAGAGGTGAATGGATAAAGAAGAAGTGGTCCATGTACACAGTGGAATATTAACCATGGAAAACAACGAACCATTGCTCTCTGAGGCACCACAAAGGAGTCTGGAGATAGTCACGAAACATGAGGTAAGTCGGAAAGCAAAAGACCTATATTCTATGATATCACTTATAGGCGTTATCTAATAACTGACACAAATGAACATATATCCACAGAGAAAGACACTCACAGACTTAGAAAATAAAACTATGCTCAACTAAAAGGAAAGGTGGGGGGAATGGATAAATTAAGATTAGTGTTACTATATGTATACAAACACATATTATATACATATCTCAAAAATACCGACCATATAGCAAGGGAGGTCTGCGGAACCCTCTGTAACATTTTACATGGGAAGAGGATCTGTACTTGAATAGACATATATAATGTACAAATGAACCAGAGTGTGTTCACCTAGGACAAACAATATTCTAACCTTTAGCCCAATTAAAACACCTTTAAAAACCAAGAAGAAATAATGAGACATAAACTTATGGGGGTTTCTCCACGCACATTCTAATGTAATTTACAACCTAGGAACACGACTTCCAGAAAGGCTCTGCTGCCCTACCACCCAGATTTGGGAATGGAGAAATGCTGCCTCCTTGAGGCCACTTCCCACAACAGC
Organism: Balaenoptera physalus; assembly: GCF_965194825.1. Taxonomy (NCBI): domain Eukaryota; kingdom Metazoa; phylum Chordata; class Mammalia; order Artiodactyla; family Balaenopteridae; genus Balaenoptera; species Balaenoptera physalus. The sequence continues at coordinate 13,640 of NW_028124647.1, forward strand.
AGCTTTAAACCCATTGCTCTAGGTCACTAAATATTCACAAAACTTGAAGTTCGGGAAATGAGACCTGCTCTCTAAAAAAACTCTTGGGTGGAAAATCGCCCAAAAAATTCAAAAGAGGGCAACCTTCCAAGAAGACAGTTTCAAGAGTTATACTGTACTCCCAATTGTTTCCTTTTTTTAACAGAAAAGAAAACAGCGGAGAAAAATGATGAGTTTTACGAATTTTCAACGACTTACAAACCCAAATTACAAAAACCTATGAGCTCACAGCGGCCAGAAGGGCCATTAGCATAAATGCTGCAAACAATAAATGTTGAAGCGATTGTGGAGAAATGCGTACCCTCGATTCTAAGGGGGACGTGGTAAGAGCCACTAATGAAAACACAAAGGAGGTGCTTTGAAAAGGGAAACACGGTGCTACCAGTCAGTGAATCACACCCACTGCTGGGCCTATCACCTGAGAAAATGAGAATCAAAAAGTCACAGGCTGGCAATCCTGCACTCCAACAATATTTACCATAGCCAACACTTGGAAGCAATGAAAATGTCCATCAACCGAGGAATGCACAAAGAAGAAGTGGTCCACGTACACAGTGGAAAATTACTCCAATAAAAAATAAAAATTAAATTTAAAAATCCAACACAACTAAGGAGACATCAGCTTGTGTGGGTTGGTCCGGGCACACTCCACTCTAATTTATAACCGAGAAACACCACAGGCCGCAAGGGCTTTTCCCTAGTTACCAGGGTGGGGAACATAGAAAGGCTGCCGCCCTCTGGCAGTTACCTGCAAAAGCAGTTTTAAAGCCTGTGCTAATGGTCATTTCATATGAATAAGTACTGCAGAAGTGTAAATGAAACCTGCCCTCAAAATGTCTTCAGGGAGGTATAGGCCAAAACGTTTCAAAATGTGACACATACTTTAAGAGAACACTTTGAAGAACTAAGGGGTAATCACAGCTTGAAAAATAAAAAGGACATGCCTTAAAGCTCAATTTCAACGGATTATGAGGCACATGCGAATTCAACCACAAAGAGGTATCAGCTCACACTTGTCAGAATAACCATCAGCAAGAAAACTACAAACAATAAATGCTGAAGGTGTTGTGGAGAAATGCATACCCTCAACTGCAAGTGGGACATAAGTTGGAAAGGGCCACAAACTAGAACAGAATGGGGGTGCCTTAAAAACGTAAACATTGAGCTACCATATGATCCAGCAGGCCCACTCCTCCACCTATAATCTAAGAAGAGAGAATTGGAAAGACACCGACAGGCAAATCTGCATTGCACAGTATTACAATAGCCAAGATATGGAAGTAACCAAAAAGTCCACCAACAGATGGGTGGACAAAGAAGTACTCCTCCATGTACAGATGGAATATTCGCTAGTGAAAAAAATGAAACAATGCCATTTGCAGCGCCATAGATGAGTCTAGACGTAATCACGCCACGTGTAGTCAGTGAGAAAGCAAAATACATATATCCTATGATATCACTTTCAGGAGTTACTTAAAAATTGATACCAATGAAGATATTTCCACAGAGAAAGGCAATCACAGATTCATTAAAAAACTTATGGTTCACCAAATAGAAAGGGATGAGGATTGGATACATTACCATATTGGGGTTAACAGAGATATACAAACCATGTGAAATATATAATCACCAAAGACGTACGGAAGACCAGGAGAAGACTACTCAACCTTGTGTCATAACCTACATGGGAAAAGGATGCTAGGAAGAATAGATACATGTATATGTGTGAAAGAACCACATCTTGCACACCTAGAACAAACAAACCATTGTAATCAAATTTGCTGGGATAAAAAATAAAAAGTAAATTACAAATATGAACAAGAAGTAATGAGACATAAACTTAAAGGGCTTTTTTCCTGGCACGTTCCATTCTAATATACAACCTAGAATACCACTTCCATTAAGGCTCTGTTTCCCTAGTAACCAAATTTGGCAAAGGAGAAATGCTGCCACCTTGTGGCCGTTTCCTGCAAGAGCAGCTTTAAAGTCCCAGCTAATGGTCACTTAACATTCACAAGGACTCAGGGCTGTAAAAGACACTTGCCCTAAAAATTTGTGCTGAAGTAGGGAATGGACAAAAAATTCACAACAGGCAAATGTTTCAAGAAGAGATTATGAAGAGTTAAGTTTTACTCACACTCTTTTTAAAAAAAAGAAAAATGGATAAAAGCTCAACCTCAGGGAGTGTTACACGCGTGCAATCTAATCTACGAAAAGTTTCAACTTACACCAGTCGACTGACCATCAGCAAAAAGTCTACAAACAATAAATGCTGAAGGGGATTTAGAGAACTGTGTACCCTCTACCTTCTGGTGAGACATAAAAGCCAATAATGAGAAAAGAAAGGAGCTGTGTTTAAAAGTAAAAATGGAGGTACCATTCAATCCAGCAGGTGCACCAATGGACCTCTCACCTGAGAAGACAAGAATCGAGAAGACACAGGCCGCAAAAGCTGCAGTGCAGCCTTATTCACAATAGCCAAGACAGTGAAGCAATCAAAATATCCAACAAGAGGTGAATGGATAAAGAAGAAGTGGTCCATGTACACAGTGGAATATTAACCATGGAAAACAACGAACCATTGCTCTCTGAGGCACCACAAAGGAGTCTGGAGATAGTCACGAAACATGAGGTAAGTCGGAAAGCAAAAGACCTATATTCTATGATATCACTTATAGGCGTTATCTAATAACTGACACAAATGAACATATATCCACAGAGAAAGACACTCACAGACTTAGAAAATAAAACTATGCTCAACTAAAAGGAAAGGTGGGGGGAATGGATAAATTAAGATTAGTGTTACTATATGTATACAAACACATATTATATACATATCTCAAAAATACCGACCATATAGCAAGGGAGGTCTGCGGAACCCTCTGTAACATTTTACATGGGAAGAGGATCTGTACTTGAATAGACATATATAATGTACAAATGAACCAGAGTGTGTTCACCTAGGACAAACAATATTCTAACCTTTAGCCCAATTAAAACACCTTTAAAAACCAAGAAGAAATAATGAGACATAAACTTATGGGGGTTTCTCCACGCACATTCTAATGTAATTTACAACCTAGGAACACGACTTCCAGAAAGGCTCTGCTGCCCTACCACCCAGATTTGGGAATGGAGAAATGCTGCCTCCTTGAGGCCACTTCCCACAACAGCAGCTTTAAACCCATTGCTCTAGGTCACTAAATATTCACAAAACTTGAAGTTCGGGAAATGAGACCTGCTCTCTAAAAAAACTCTTGGGTGGAAAATCGCCCAAAAAATTCAAAAGAGGGCAACCTTCCAAGAAGACAGTTTCAAGAGTTATACTGTACTCCCAATTGTTTCCTTTTTTTAACAGAAAAGAAAACAGCGGAGAAAAATGATGAGTTTTACGAATTTTCAACGACTTACAAACCCAAATTACAAAAACCTATGAGCTCACAGCGGCCAGAAGGGCCATTAGCATAAATGCTGCAAACAATAAATGATGAAGCGATTGTGGAGAAATGCGTACCCTCGATTCTAAGGGGGACGTGGTAAGAGCCACTAATGAAAACACAAAGGAGGTGCTTTGAAAAGGGAAACACGGTGCTACCAGTCAGTGAATCACACCCACTGCTGGGCCTATCACCTGAGAAAATGAGAATCAAAAAGTCACAGGCTGGCAATCCTGCACTCCAACAATATTTACCATAGCCAACACTTGGAAGCAATGAAAATGTCCATCAACCGAGGAATGCACAAAGAAGAAGTGGTCCACGTACACAGTGGAAAATTACTCCAATAAAAAATAAAAATTAAATTTAAAAATCCAACACAACTAAGGAGACATCAGCTTGTGTGGGTTGGTCCGGGCACACTCCACTCTAATTTATAACCGAGAAACACCACAGGCCACAAGGGCTTTTCCCTAGTTACCAGGGTGGGGAACATAGAAAGGCTGCCGCCCTCTGGCAGTTACCTGCAAAAGCAGTTTTAAAGCCTGTGCTAATGGTCATTTCATATGAATAAGTACTGCAGAAGTGTAAATGAAACCTGCCCTCAAAATGTCTTCAGGGAGGTATAGGCCAAAACGTTTCAAAATGTGACACATACTTTAAGAGAACACTTTGAAGAACTAAGGGGTAATCACAGCTTGAAAAATAAAAAGGACATGCCTTAAAGCTCAATTTCAACGGATTATGAGGCACATGCGAATTCAACCACAAAGAGGTATCAGCTCACACTTGTCAGAATAACCATCAGCAAGAAAACTACAAACAATAAATGCTGAAGGTGTTGTGGAGAAATGCATACCCTCAACTGCAAGTGGGACATAAGTTGGAAAGGGCCACAAACTAGAACAGAATGGGGGTGCCTTAAAAACGTAAACATTGAGCTACCATATGATCCAGCAGGCCCACTCCTCCACCTATAATCTAAGAAGAGAGAATTGGAAAGACACCGACAGGCAAATCTGCATTGCACAGTATTACAATAGCCAAGATATGGAAGTAACCAAAAAGTCCACCAACAGATGGGTGGACAAAGAAGTACTCCTCCATGTACAGATGGAATATTCGCTAGTGAAAAAAATGAAACAATGCCATTTGCAGCGCCATAGATGAGTCTAGACGTAATCACGCCACGTGTAGTCAGTGAGAAAGCAAAATACATATATCCTATGATATCACTTTCAGGAGTTACTTAAAAATTGATACCAATGAAGATATTTCCACAGAGAAAGGCAATCACAGATTCATTAAAAAACTTATGGTTCACCAAATAGAAAGGGATGAGGATTGGATACATTACCATATTGGGGTTAACAGAGATATACAAACCATGTGAAATATATAATCACCAAAGACGTACGGAAGACCAGGAGAAGACTACTCAACCTTGTGTCATAACCTACATGGGAAAAGGATGCTAGGAAGAATAGATACATGTATATGTGTGAAAGAACCACATCTTGCACACCTAGAACAAACAAACCATTGTAATCAAATTTGCTGGGATAAAAAATAAAAAGTAAATTACAAATATGAACAAGAAGTAATGAGACATAAACTTAAAGGGCTTTTTTCCTGGCACGTTCCATTCTAATATACAACCTAGAATACCACTTCCATTAAGGCTCTGTTTCCCTAGTAACCAAATTTGGCAAAGGAGAAATGCTGCCACCTTGTGGCCGTTTCCTGCAAGAGCAGCTTTAAAGTCCCAGCTAATGGTCACTTAACATTCACAAGGACTCAGGGCTGTAAAAGACACTTGCCCTAAAAATTTGTGCTGAAGTAGGGAATGGACAAAAAATTCACAACAGGCAAATGTTTCAAGAAGAGATTATGAAGAGTTAAGTTTTACTCACACTCTTTTTAAAAAAAAGAAAAATGGATAAAAGCTCAACCTCAGGGAGTGTTACACGCGTGCAATCTAATCTACGAAAAGTTTCAACTTACACCAGTCGACTGACCATCAGCAAAAAGTCTACAAACAATAAATGCTGAAGGGGATTTAGAGAACTGTGTACCCTCTACCTTCTGGTGAGACATAAAAGCCAATAATGAGAAAAGAAAGGAGCTGTGTTTAAAAGTAAAAATGGAGGTACCATTCAATCCAGCAGGTGCACCAATGGACCTCTCACCTGAGAAGACAAGAATCGAGAAGACACAGGCCGCAAAAGCTGCAGTGCAGCCTTATTCACAATAGCCAAGACAGTGAAGCAATCAAAATATCCAACAAGAGGTGAATGGATAAAGAAGAAGGGGTCCATGTACACAGTGGAATATTAACCATGGAAAACAACGAACCATTGCTCTCTGAGGCACCACAAAGGAGTCTGGAGATAGTCACGAAACATGAGGTAAGTCGGAAAGCAAAAGACCTATATTCTATGATATCACTTATAGGCGTTATCTAATAACTGACACAAATGAACATATATCCACAGAGAAAGACACTCACAGACTTAGAAAATAAAACTATGCTCAACTAAAAGGAAAGGTGGGGGGAATGGATAAATTAAGATTAGTGTTACTATATGTATACAAACACATATTATATACATATCTCAAAAATACCGACCATATAGCAAGGGAGGTCTGCGGAACCCTCTGTAACATTTTACATGGGAAGAGGATCTGTACTTGAATAGACATATATAATGTACAAATGAACCAGAGTGTGTTCACCTAGGACAAACAATATTCTAACCTTTAGCCCAATTAAAACACCTTTAAAAACCAAGAAGAAATAATGAGACATAAACTTATGGGGGTTTCTCCACGCACATTCTAATGTAATTTACAACCTAGGAACACGACTTCCAGAAAGGCTCTGCTGCCCTACCACCCAGATTTGGGAATGGAGAAATGCTGCCTCCTTGAGGCCACTTCCCACAACAGCAGCTTTAAACCCATTGCTCTAGGTCACTAAATATTCACAAAACTTGAAGTTCGGGAAATGAGACCTGCTCTCTAAAAAAACTCTTGGGTGGAAAATCGCCCAAAAAATTCAAAAGAGGGCAACCTTCCAAGAAGACAGTTTCAAGAGTTATACTGTACTCCCAATTGTTTCCTTTTTTTAACAGAAAAGAAAACAGCGGAGAAAAATGATGAGTTTTACGAATTTTCAACGACTTACAAACCCAAATTACAAAAACCTATGAGCTCACAGCGGCCAGAAGGGCCATTAGCATAAATGCTGCAAACAATAAATGATGAAGCGATTGTGGAGAAATGCGTACCCTCGATTCTAAGGGGGACGTGGTAAGAGCCACTAATGAAAACACAAAGGAGGTGCTTTGAAAAGGGAAACACGGTGCTACCAGTCAGTGAATCACACCCACTGCTGGGCCTATCACCTGAGAAAATGAGAATCAAAAAGTCACAGGCTGGTAATCCTGCACTCCAACAATATTTACCATAGCCAACACTTGGAAGCAATGAAAATGTCCATCAACCGAGGAATGCACAAAGAAGAACTGGTCCACGTACACAGTGGAAAATTACTCCAATAAAAAATAAAAATTAAATTTAAAAATCCAACACAACTAAGGAGACATCAGCTTGTGTGGGTTGGTCCGGGCACACTCCACTCTAATTTATAACCGAGAAACACCACAGGCCGCAAGGGCTTTTCCCTAGTTACCAGGGTGGGGAACATAGAAAGGCTGCCGCCCTCTGGCAGTTACCTGCAAAAGCAGTTTTAAAGCCTGTGCTAATGGTCATTTCATATGAATAAGTACTGCAGAAGTGTAAATGAAACCTGCCCTCAAAATGTCTTCAGGGAGGTAAAGGCCAAAACGTTTCAAAATGTGACACATACTTTAAGAGAACACTTTGAAGAACTAAGGGGTAATCACAGCTTGAAAAATAAAAAGGACATGCCTTAAAGCTCAATTTCAACGGATTATGAGGCACATGCGAATTCAACCACAAAGAGGTATCAGCTCACACTTGTCAGAATAACCATCAGCAAGAAAACTACAAACAATAAATGCTGAAGGTGTTGTGGAGAAATGCATACCCTCAACTGCAAGTGGGACATAAGTTGGAAAGGGCCACAAACTAGAACAGAATGGGGGTGCCTTAAAAACGTAAACATTGAGCTACCATATGATCCAGCAGGCCCACTCGTCCACCTATAATCTAAGAAGAGAGAATTGGAAAGACACAGGCAGGCAAATCTGCATTGCACAGTATTACAATAGCCAAGATATGGAAGTAACCAAAAAGTCCACCAACAGATGGGTGGACAAAGAAGTACTCCTCCATGTACAGATGGAATATTCGCTAGTGAAAAAAATGAAACAATGCCATTTGCAGCGCCATAGATGAGTCTAGACGTAATCACGCCACGTGTAGTCAGTGAGAAAGCAAAATACATATATCCTATGATATCACTTTCAGGAGTTACTTAAAAATTGATACCAATGAAGATATTTCCACAGAGAAAGGCAATCACAGATTCATTAAAAAACTTATGGTTCACCAAATAGAAAGGGATGAGGATTGGATACATTACCATATTGGGGTTAACAGAGATATACAAACCATGTGAAATATATAACCACCAAAGACGTACGGAAGACCAGGAAGAGACTACTCAACATTGTGTCATAACCTACATGGGAAAAGGATGCGAGGAAGAAAAGATACACGTATATGTGTGAAAGACCCACATCTTGCACACCTAGAGCAAAGAAACCAATGTAATCAAATCTGCCTGGGTAAAAAATAAAAAGTAAATTACAAATATGAACAAGAAGTAATGAGACATAAACTTAAAGGGCTTTTTCCTGGCACTTTCCATTCTAATATACAACCTAGAACACCACTTCCATTAAGGCTCTGTTTCCCTAGTAACCAAATTTGGCAAAGGAGAAATGCTGCCACCTTGTGGCCGTTTCCTGCAAGAGCAGCTTTAAAGTCCCAGCTAATGGTCACTTAACATTCACAAGGACTCAGGGCTGTAAAAGACACTTGCCCTAAAAATTTGTGCTGAAGTAGGGAATGGACAAAAAATTCACAACAGGCAAATGTTTCAAGAAGAGATTATGAAGAGTTAAGTTTTACTCACACTCTTTTAAAAAAAAAGAAAAATGGATAAAAGCTCAACCTCAGGGAGTGTTAGACGCATGCAATCTAATCTACGAAAAGTTTCAACTTACACCAGTCGACTGACCATCAGCAAAAAGTCTACAAACAATAAATGCTGAAGGGGATTTAGAGAACTGTGTACCCTCTACCTTCTGGTGAGACATAAAAGCCAATAATGAGAAAAGAAAGGAGCTGTGTTTAAAAGTAAAAATGGAGGTACCATTCAATCCAGCAGGTGCACCAATGGACCTCTCACCTGAGAAGACAAGAATCGAGAAGACACAGGCCGCAAAAGCTGCAGTGCAGCCTTATTCACAATAGCCAAGACAGTGAAGCAATCAAAATATCCAACAAGAGGTGAATGGATAAAGAAGAAGTGGTCCATGTACACAGTGGAATATTAACCATGGAAAACAACGAACCATTGCTCTCTGAGGCACCACAAAGGAGTCTGGAGATAGTCACGAAACATGAGGTAAGTCGGAAAGCAAAAGACCTATATTCTATGATATCACTTATAGGCGTTATCTAATAACTGACACAAATGAACATATATCCACAGAGAAAGACACTCACAGACTTAGAAAATAAAACTATGCTCAACTAAAAGGAAAGGTGGGGGGAATGGATAAATTAAGATTAGTGTTACTATATGTATACAAACACATATTATATACATATCTCAAAAATACCGACCATATAGCAAGGGAGGTCTGCGGAACCCTCTGTAACATTTTACATGGGAAGAGGATCTGTACTTGAATAGACATATATAATGTACAAATGAACCAGAGTGTGTTCACCTAGGACAAACAATATTCTAACCTTTAGCCCAATTAAAACACCTTTAAAAACCAAGAAGAAATAATGAGACATAAACTTATGGGGGTTTCTCCACGCACATTCTAATGTAATTTACAACCTAGGAACACGACTTCCAGAAAGGCTCTGCTGCCCTACCACCCAGATTTGGGAATGGAGAAATGCTGCCTCCTTGAGGCCACTTCCCACAACAGCAGCTTTAAACCCATTGCTCTAGGTCACTAAATATTCACAAAACTTGAAGTTCGGGAAATGAGACCTGCTCTCTAAAAAAACTCTTGGGTGGAAAATCGCCCAAAAAATTCAAAAGAGGGCAACCTTCCAAGAAGACAGTTTCAAGAGTTATACTGTACTCCCAATTGTTTCCTTTTTTTAACAGAAAAGAAAACAGCGGAGAAAAATGATGAGTTTTACGAATTTTCAACGACTTACAAACCCAAATTACAAAAACCTATGAGCTCACAGCGGCCAGAAGGGCCATTAGCATAAATGCTGCAAACAATAAATGTTGAAGCGATTGTGGAGAAATGCGTACCCTCGATTCTAAGGGGGACGTGGTAAGAGCCACTAATGAAAACACAAAGGAGGTGCTTTGAAAAGGGAAACACGGTGCTACCAGTCAGTGAATCACACCCACTGCTGGGCCTATCACCTGAGAAAATGAGAATCAAAAAGTCACAGGCTGGCAATCCTGCACTCCAACAATATTTACCATAGCCAACACTTGGAAGCAATGAAAATGTCCATCAACCGAGGAATGCACAAAGAAGAACTGGTCCACGTACACAGTGGAAAATTACTCCAATAAAAAATAAAAATTAAATTTAAAAATCCAACACAACTAAGGAGACATCAGCTTGTGTGGGTTGGTCCGGGCACACTCCACTCTAATTTATAACCGAGAAACACCACAGGCCGCAAGGGCTTTTCCCTAGTTACCAGGGTGGGGAACATTGAAAGGCTGCCGCCCTCTGGCAGTTACCTGCAAAAGCAGTTTTAAAGCCTGTGCTAATGGTCATTTCATATGAATAAGTACTGCAGAAGTGTAAATGAAACCTGCCCTCAAAATGTCTTCAGGGAGGTAAAGGCCAAAACGTTTCAAAATGTGACACATACTTTAAGAGAACACTTTGAAGAACTAAGGGGTAATCACAGCTTGAAAAATAAAAAGGACATGCCTTAAAGCTCAATTTCAACGGATTATGAGGCACATGCAAATTCAACCACAAAGAGGTATCAGCTCACACTTGTCAGAATAACCATCAGCAAGAAAACTACAAACAATAAATGCTGAAGGTGTTGTGGAGAAATGCATACCCTCAACTGCAAGTGGGACATAAGTTGGAAAGGGCCAAAAACTAGAACAGAATGGGGGTGCCTTAAAAACGTAAACATTGAGCTACCATATGATCCAGCAGGCCCACTCCTCCACCTATAATCTAAGAAGAGAGAATTGGAAAGACACTGACAGGCAAATCTGCATTGCACAGTATTACAATAGCCAAGATATGGAAGTAACCAAAAAGTCCACCAACAGATGGGTGGACAAAGAAGTACTCCTCCATGTACAGATGGAATATTCGCTAGTGAAAAAAATGAAACAATGCCATTTGCAGCGCCATAGATGAGTCTAGACGTAATCACGCCACGTGTAGTCAGTGAGAAAGCAAAATACATATATCCTATGATATCACTTTCAGGAGTTACTTAAAAATTGATACCAATGAAGATATTTCCACAGAGAAAGGCAATCACAGATTCATTAAAAAACTTATGGTTCACCAAATAGAAAGGGATGAGGATTGGATACATTACCATATTGGGGTTAACAGAGATATACAAACCATGTGAAATATATAACCACCAAAGACGTACGGAAGACCAGGAAGAGACTACTCAACATTGTGTCATAACCTACATGGGAAAAGGATGCGAGGAAGAAAAGATACACGTATATGTGTGAAAGACCCACATCTTGCACACCTAGAGCAAACAAACCAATGTAATCAAATCTGCCTGGGTAAAAAATAAAAAGTAAATTACAAATATGAACAAGAAGTAATGAGACATAAACTTAAAGGGCTTTTTCCTGGCACTTTCCATTCTAATATACAACCTAGAACACCACTTCCATTAAGGCTCTGTTTCCCTAGTAACCAAATTTGGCAAAGGAGAAATGCTGCCACCTTGTGGCCGTTTCCTGCAAGAGCAGCTTTAAAGTCCCAGCTAATGGTCACTTAACATTCACAAGGACTCAGGGCTGTAAAAGACACTTGCCCTAAAAATTTGTGCTGAAGTAGGGAATGGACAAAAAATTCACAACAGGCAAATGTTTCAAGAAGAGATTATGAAGAGTTAAGTTTTACTCACACTCTTTTAAAAAAAAAGAAAAATGGATAAAAGCTCAACCTCAGGGAGTGTTAGACGCATGCAATCTAATCTACGAAAAGTTTCAACTTACACCAGTCGACTGACCATCAGCAAAAAGTCTACAAACAATAAATGCTGAAGGGGATTTAGAGAACTGTGTACCCTCTACCTTCTGGTGAGACATAAAAGCCAATAATGAGAAAAGAAAGGAGCTGTGTTTAAAAGTAAAAATGGAGGTACCATTCAATCCAGCAGGTGCACCAATGGACCTCTCACCTGAGAAGACAAGAATCGAGAAGACACAGGCCGCAAAAGCTGCAGTGCAGCCTTATTCACAATAGCCAAGACAGTGAAGCAATCAAAATATCCAACAAGAGGTGAATGGATAAAGAAGAAGTGGTCCATGTACACAGTGGAATATTAACCATGGAAAACAACGAACCATTGCTCTCTGAGGCACCACAAAGGAGTCTGGAGATAGTCACGAAACATGAGGTAAGTCGGAAAGCAAAAGACCTATATTCTATGATATCACTTATAGGCGTTATCTAATAACTGACACAAATGAACATATATCCACAGAGAAAGACACTCACAGACTTATAAAATAAAACTATGCTCAACTAAAAGGAAAGGTGGGGGGAATGGATAAATTAAGATTAGTGTTACTATATGTATACAAACACATATTATATACATATCTCAAAAATACCGACCATATAGCAAGGGAGGTCTGCGGAACCCTCTGTAACATTTTACATGGGAAGAGGATCTGTACTTGAATAGACATATATAATGTACAAATGAACCAGAGTGTGTTCACCTAGGACAAACAATATTCTAACCTTTAGCCCAATTAAAACACCTTTAAAAACCAAGAAGAAATAATGAGACATAAACTTATGGGGGTTTCTCCACGCACATTCTAATGTAATTTACAACCTAGGAACACGACTTCCAGAAAGGCTCTGCTGCCCTACCACCCAGAATTGGGAATGGAGAAATGCTGCCTCCTTGAGGCCACTTCCCACAACAGCAGCTTTAAACCCATTGCTCTAGGTCACTAAATATTCACAAAACTTGAAGTTCGGGAAATGAGACCTGCTCTCTAAAAAAACTCTTGGGTGGAAAATCGCCCAAAAAATTCAAAAGAGGGCAACCTTCCAAGAAGACAGTTTCAAGAGTTATACTGTACTCCCAATTGTTTCCTTTTTTTAACAGAAAAGAAAACAGCGGAGAAAAATGATGAGTTTTACGAATTTTCAACGACTTACAAACCCAAATTACAAAAACCTATGAGCTCACAGCGGCCAGAAGGGCCATTAGCATAAATGCTGCAAACAATAAATGTTGAAGCGATTGTGGAGAAATGCGTACCCTCGATTCTAAGGGGGACGTGGTAAGAGCCACTAATGAAAACACAAAGGAGGTGCTTTGAAAAGGGAAACACGGTGCTACCAGTCAGTGAATCACACCCACTGCTGGGCCTATCACCTGAGAAAATGAGAATCAAAAAGTCACAGGCTGGCAATCCTGCACTCCAACAATATTTACCATAGCCAACACTTGGAAGCAATGAAAATGTCCATCAACCGAGGAATGCACAAAGAAGAACTGGTCCACGTACACAGTGGAAAATTACTCCAATAAAAAATAAAAATTAAATTTAAAAATCCAACACAACTAAGGAGACATCAGCTTGTGTGGGTTGGTCCGGGCACACTCCACTCTAATTTATAACCGAGAAACACCACAGGCCGCAAGGGCTTTTCCCTAGTTACCAGGGTGGGGAACATTGAAAGGCTGCCGCCCTCTGGCAGTTACCTGCAAAAGCAGTTTTAAAGCCTGTGCTAATGGTCATTTCATATGAATAAGTACTGCAGAAGTGTAAATGAAACCTGCCCTCAAAATGTCTTCAGGGAGGTAAAGGCCAAAACGTTTCAAAATGTGACACATACTTTAAGAGAACACTTTGAAGAACTAAGGGGTAATCACAGCTTGAAAAATAAAAAGGACATGCCTTAAAGCTCAATTTCAACGGATTATGAGGCACATGCGAATTCAACCACAAAGAGGTATCAGCTCACACTTGTCAGAATAACCATCAGCAAGAAAACTACAAACAATAAATGCTGAAGGTGTTGTGGAGAAATGCATACCCTCAACTGCAAGTGGGACATAAGTTGGAAATGGCCACAAACTAGAACAGAATGGGGGTGCCTTAAAAACGTAAACATTGAGCTACCATATGATCCAGCAGGCCCACTCGTCCACCTATAATCTAAGAAGAGAGAATTGGAAAGACACAGGCAGGCAAATCTGCATTGCACAGTATTACAATAGCCAAGATATGGAAGTAACCAAAAAGTCCACCAACAGATGGGTGGACAAAGAAGTACTCCTCCATGTACAGATGGAATATTCGCTAGTGAAAAAAATGAAACAATGCCATTTGCAGCGCCATAGATGAGTCTAGACGTAATCACGCCACGTGTAGTCAGTGAGAAAGCAAAATACATATATCCTATGATATCACTTTCAGGAGTTACTTAAAAATTGATACCAATGAAGATATTTCCACAGAGAAAGGCAATCACAGATTCATTAAAAAACTTATGGTTCACCAAATAGAAAGGGATGAGGATTGGATACATTACCATATTGGGGTTAACAGAGATATACAAACCATGTGAAATATATAACCACCAAAGACGTACGGAAGACCAGGAAGAGACTACTCAACATTGTGTCATAACCTACATGGGAAAAGGATGCGAGGAAGAAAAGATACACGTATATGTGTGAAAGACCCACATCTTGCACACCTAGAGCAAACAAACCAATGTAATCAAATCTGCCTGGGTAAAAAATAAAAAGTAAATTACAAATATGAACAAGAAGTAATGAGACATAAACTTAAAGGGCTTTTTCCTGGCACGTTCCATTCTAATATACAACCTAGAACACCACTTCCATTAAGGCTCTGTTTCCCTAGTAACCAAATTTGGCAAAGGAGAAATGCTGCCACCTTGTGGCCGTTTCCTGCAAGAGCAGCTTTAAAGTCCCAGCTAATGGTCACTTAACATTCACAAGGACTCAGGGCTGTAAAAGACACTTGCCCTAAAAATTTGTGCTGAAGTAGGGAATGGACAAAAAATTCACAACAGGCAAATGTTTCAAGAAGAGATTATGAAGAGTTAAGTTTTACTCACACTCTTTTTAAAAAAAAGAAAAATGGATAAAAGCTCAACCTCAGGGAGTGTTAGACGCATGCAATCTAATCTACGAAAAGTTTCAACTTACACCAGTCGACTGACCATCAGCAAAAAGTCTACAAACAATAAATGCTGAAGGGGATTTAGAGAACTGTGTACCCTCTACCTTCTGGTGAGACATAAAAGCCAATAATGAGAAAAGAAAGGAGCTGTGTTTAAAAGTAAAAATGGAGGTACCATTGAATCCAGCAGGTGCACCAATGGACCTCTCACCTGAGAAGACAAGAATCGAGAAGACACAGGCCGCAAAAGCTGCAGTGCAGCCTTATTCACAATAGCCAAGACAGTGAAGCAATCAAAATATCCAACAAGAGGTGAATGGATAAAGAAGAAGTGGTCCATGTACACAGTGGAATATTAACCATGGAAAACAACGAACCATTGCTCTCTGAGGCACCACAAAGGAGTCTGGAGATAGTCACGAAACATGAGGTAAGTCGGAAAGCAAAAGACCTATATTCTATGATATCACTTATAGGCGTTATCTAATAACTGACACAAATGAACATATATCCACAGAGAAAGACACTCACAGACTTAGAAAATAAAACTATGCTCAACTAAAAGGAAAGGTGGGGGGAATGGATAAATTAAGATTAGTGTTACTATATGTATACAAACACATATTATATACATATCTCAAAAATACCGACCATATAGCAAGGGAGGTCTGCGGAACCCTCTGTAACATTTTACATGGTAAGAGGATCTGTACTTGAATAGACATATATAATGTACAAATGAACCAGAGTGTGTTCACCTAGGACAAACAATATTCTAACCTTTAGCCCAATTAAAACACCTTTAAAAACCAAGAAGAAATAATGAGACATAAACTTATGGGGGTTTCTCCACGCACATTCTAATGGAATTTACAACCTAGGAACACGACTTCCAGAAAGGCTCTGCTGCCCTACCACCCAGATTTGGGAATGGAGAAATGCTGCCTCCTTGAGGCCACTTCCCACAACAGCAGCTTTAAACCCATTGCTCTAGGTCACTAAATATTCACAAAACTTGAAGTTCGGGAAATGAGACCTGCTCTCTAAAAAAACTCTTGGGTGGAAAATCGCCCAAAAAATTCAAAAGAGGGCAACCTTCCAAGAAGACAGTTTCAAGAGTTATACTGTACTCCCAATTGTTTCCTTTTTTTAACAGAAAAGAAAACAGCGGAGAAAAATGATGAGTTTTACGAATTTTCAACGACTTACAAACCCAAATTACAAAAACCTATGAGCTCACAGCGGCCAGAAGGGCCATTAGCATAAATGCTGCAAACAATAAATGTTGAAGCGATTGTGGAGAAATGCGTACCCTCGATTCTAAGGGGGACGTGGTAAGAGCCACTAATGAAAACACAAAGGAGGTGCTTTGAAAAGGGAAACACGGTGCTACCAGTCAGTGAATCACACCCACTGCTGGGCCTATCACCTGAGAAAATGAGAATCAAAAAGTCACAGGCTGGCAATCCTGCACTCCAACAATATTTACCATAGCCAACACTTGGAAGCAATGAAAATGTCCATCAACCGAGGAATGCACAAAGAAGAACTGGTCCACGTACACAGTGGAAAATTACTCCAATAAAAAATAAAAATTAAATTTAAAAATCCAACACAACTAAGGAGACATCAGCTTGTGTGGGTTGGTCCGGGCACACTCCACTCTAATTTATAACCGAGAAACACCACAGGCCGCAAGGGCTTTTCCCTAGTTACCAGGGTGGGGAACATTGAAAGGCTGCCGCCCTCTGGCAGTTACCTGCAAAAGCAGTTTTAAAGCCTGTGCTAATGGTCATTTCATATGAATAAGTACTGCAGAAGTGTAAATGAAACCTGCCCTCAAAATGTCTTCAGGGAGGTAAAGGCCAAAACGTTTCAAAATGTGACACATACTTTAAGAGAACACTTTGAAGAACTAAGGGGTAATCACAGCTTGAAAAATAAAAAGGACATGCCTTAAAGCTCAATTTCAACGGATTATGAGGCACATGCGAATTCAACCACAAAGAGGTATCAGCTCACACTTGTCAGAATAACCATCAGCAAGAAAACTACAAACAATAAATGCTGAAGGTGTTGTGGAGAAATGCATACCCTCAACTGCAAGTGGGACATAAGTTGGAAAGGGCCACAAACTCGAACAGAATGGGGGTGCCTTAAAAACGTAAACTTTGAGCTACCATATGATCCAGCAGGCCCACTCCTCCACCTATAATCTAAGAAGAGAGAATTGGAAAGACACCGACAGGCAAATCTGCATTGCACAGTATTACAATAGCCAAGATATGGAAGTAACCAAAAAGTCCACCAACAGATGGGTGGACAAAGAAGTACTCCTCCATGTACAGATGGAATATTCGCTAGTGAAAAAAATGAAACAATGCCATTTGCAGCGCCATAGATGAGTCTAGACGTAATCACGCCACGTGTAGTCAGTGAGAAAGGAAAATACATATATCCTATGATATCACTTTCAGGAGTTACTTAAAAATTGATACCAATGAAGATATTTCCACAGAGAAAGGCAATCACAGATTCATTAAAAAACTTATGGTTCACCAAATAGAAAGGGATGAGGATTGGATACATTACCATATTGGGGTTAACAGAGATATACAAACCATGTGAAATATATAATCACCAAAGACGTACGGAAGACCAGGAGAAGACTACTCAACCTTGTGTCATAACCTACATGGGAAAAGGATGCTAGGAAGAATAGATACATGTATATGTGTGAAAGAACCACATCTTGCACACCTAGAACAAACAAACCATTGTAATCAAATTTGCTGGGATAAAAAATAAAAAGTAAATTACAAATATGAACAAGAAGTAATGAGACATAAACTTAAAGGGCTTTTTTCCTGGCACGTTCCATTCTAATATACAACCTAGAATACCACTTCCATTAAGGCTCTGTTTCCCTAGTAACCAAATTTGGCAAAGAAGAAATGCTGCCACCTTGTGGCCGTTTCCTGCAAGAGCAGCTTTAAAGTCCCAGCTAATGGTCACTTAACATTCACAAGGACTCAGGGCTGTAAAAGACACTTGCCCTAAAAATTTGTGCTGAAGTAGGGAATGGACAAAAAATTCACAACAGGCAAATGTTTCAAGAAGAGATTACGAAGAGTTAAGTTTTACTCACACTCTTTTTAAAAAAAAGAAAAATGGATAAAAGCTCAACCTCAGGGAGTGTTAGACGCATGCAATCTAATCTACGAAAAGTTTCAACTTACACCAGTCGACTGACCATCAGCAAAAAGTCTACAAACAATAAATGCTGAAGGGGATTTAGAGAACTGTGTACCCTCTACCTTCTGGTGAGACATAAAAGCCAATAATGAGAAAAGAAAGGAGCTGTGTTTAAAAGTAAAAATGGAGGTACCATTGAATCCAGCAGGTGCACCAATGGACCTCTCACCTGAGAAGACAAGAATCGAGAAGACACAGGCCGCAAAAGCTGCAGTGCAGCCTTATTCACAATAGCCAAGACAGTGAAGCAATCAAAATATCCAACAAGAGGTGAATGGATAAAGAAGAAGTGGTCCATGTACACAGTGGAATATTAACCATGGAAAACAACGAACCATTGCTCTCTGAGGCACCACAAAGGAGTCTGGAGATAGTCACGAAACATGAGGTAAGTCGGAAAGCAAAAGACCTATATTCTATGATATCACTTATAGGCGTTATCTAATAACTGACACAAATGAACATATATCCACAGAGAAAGACACTCACAGACTTAGAAAATAAAACTATGCTCAACTAAAAGGAAAGGTGGGGGGAATGGATAAATTAAGATTAGTGTTACTATATGTATACAAACACATATTATATACATATCTCAAAAATACCGACCATATAGCAAGGGAGGTCTGCGGAACCCTCTGTAACATTTTACATGGTAAGAGGATCTGTACTTGAATAGACATATATAATGTACAAATGAACCAGAGTGTGTTCACCTAGGACAAACAATATTCTAACCTTTAGCCCAATTAAAACACCTTTAAAAACCAAGAAGAAATAATGAGACATAAACTTATGGGGGTTTCTCCACGCACATTCTAATGGAATTTACAACCTAGGAACACGACTTCCAGAAAGGCTCTGCTGCCCTACCACCCAGATTTGGGAATGGAGAAATGCTGCCTCCTTGAGGCCACTTCCCACAACAGCAGCTTTAAACCCATTGCTCTAGGTCACTAAATATTCACAAAACTTGAAGTTCGGGAAATGAGACCTGCTCTCTAAAAAAACTCTTGGGTGGAAAATCGCCCAAAAAATTCAAAAGAGGGCAACCTTCCAAGAAGACAGTTTCAAGAGTTATACTGTACTCCCAATTGTTTCCTTTTTTTAACAGAAAAGAAAACAGCGGAGAAAAATGATGAGTTTTACGAATTTTCAACGACTTACAAACCCAAATTACAAAAACCTATGAGCTCACAGCGGCCAGAAGGGCCATTAGCATAAATGCTGCAAACAATAAATGTTGAAGCGATTGTGGAGAAATGCGTACCCTCGATTCTAAGGGGGACGTGGTAAGAGCCACTAATGAAAACACAAAGGAGGTGCTTTGAAAAGGGAAACACGGTGCTACCAGTCAGTGAATCACACCCACTGCTGGGCCTATCACCTGAGAAAATGAGAATCAAAAAGTCACAGGCTGGCAATCCTGCACTCCAACAATATTTACCATAGCCAACACTTGGAAGCAATGAAAATGTCCATCAACCGAGGAATGCACAAAGAAGAACTGGTCCACGTACACAGTGGAAAATTACTCCAATAAAAAATAAAAATTAAATTTAAAAATCCAACACAACTAAGGAGACATCAGCTTGTGTGGGTTGGTCCGGGCACACTCCACTCTAATTTATAACCGAGAAACACCACAGGCCGCAAGGGCTTTTCCCTAGTTACCAGGGTGGGGAACATTGAAAGGCTGCCGCCCTCTGGCAGTTACCTGCAAAAGCAGTTTTAAAGCCTGTGCTAATGGTCATTTCATATGAATAAGTACTGCAGAAGTGTAAATGAAACCTGCCCTCAAAATGTCTTCAGGGAGGTAAAGGCCAAAACGTTTCAAAATGTGACACATACTTTAAGAGAACACTTTGAAGAACTAAGGGGTAATCACAGCTTGAAAAATAAAAAGGACATGCCTTAAAGCTCAATTTCAACGGATTATGAGGCACATGCGAATTCAACCACAAAGAGGTATCAGCTCACACTTGTCAGAATAACCATCAGCAAGAAAACTACAAACAATAAATGCTGAAGGTGTTGTGGAGAAATGCATACCCTCAACTGCAAGTGGGACATAAGTTGGAAAGGGCCACAAACTCGAACAGAATGGGGGTGCCTTAAAAACGTAAACTTTGAGCTACCATATGATCCAGCAGGCCCACTCCTCCACCTATAATCTAAGAAGAGAGAATTGGAAAGACACCGACAGGCAAATCTGCATTGCACAGTATTACAATAGCCAAGATATGGAAGTAACCAAAAAGTCCACCAACAGATGGGTGGACAAAGAAGTACTCCTCCATGTACAGATGGAATATTCGCTAGTGAAAAAAATGAAACAATGCCATTTGCAGCGCCATAGATGAGTCTAGACGTAATCACGCCACGTGTAGTCAGTGAGAAAGGAAAATACATATATCCTATGATATCACTTTCAGGAGTTACTTAAAAATTGATACCAATGAAGATATTTCCACAGAGAAAGGCAATCACAGATTCATTAAAAAACTTATGGTTCACCAAATAGAAAGGGATGAGGATTGGATACATTACCATATTGGGGTTAACAGAGATATACAAACCATGTGAAATATATAATCACCAAAGACGTACGGAAGACCAGGAGAAGACTACTCAACCTTGTGTCATAACCTACATGGGAAAAGGATGCTAGGAAGAATAGATACATGTATATGTGTGAAAGAACCACATCTTGCACACCTAGAACAAACAAACCATTGTAATCAAATTTGCTGGGATAAAAAATAAAAAGTAAATTACAAATATGAACAAGAAGTAATGAGACATAAACTTAAAGGGCTTTTTTCCTGGCACGTTCCATTCTAATATACAACCTAGAATACCACTTCCATTAAGGCTCTGTTTCCCTAGTAACCAAATTTGGCAAAGAAGAAATGCTGCCACCTTGTGGCCGTTTCCTGCAAGAGCAGCTTTAAAGTCCCAGCTAATGGTCACTTAACATTCACAAGGACTCAGGGCTGTAAAAGACACTTGCCCTAAAAATTTGTGCTGAAGTAGGGAATGGACAAAAAATTCACAACAGGCAAATGTTTCAAGAAGAGATTACGAAGAGTTAAGTTTTACTCACACTCTTTTTAAAAAAAAGAAAAATGGATAAAAGCTCAACCTCAGGGAGTGTTAGACGCATGCAATCTAATCTACGAAAAGTTTCAACTTACACCAGTCGACTGACCATCAGCAAAAAGTCTACAAACAATAAATGCTGAAGGGGATTTAGAGAACTGTGTACCCTCTACCTTCTGGTGAGACATAAAAGCCAATAATGAGAAAAGAAAGGAGCTGTGTTTAAAAGTAAAAATGGAGGTACCATTGAATCCAGCAGGTGCACCAATGGACCTCTCACCTGAGAAGACAAGAATCGAGAAGACACAGGCCGCAAAAGCTGCAGTGCAGCCTTATTCACAATAGCCAAGACAGTGAAGCAATCAAAATATCCAACAAGAGGTGAATGGATAAAGAAGAAGTGGTCCATGTACACAGTGGAATATTAACCATGGAAAACAACGAACCATTGCTCTCTGAGGCACCACAAAGGAGTCTGGAGATAGTCACGAAACATGAGGTAAGTCGGAAAGCAAAAGACCTATATTCTATGATATCACTTATAGGCGTTATCTAATAACTGACACAAATGAACATATATCCACAGAGAAAGACACTCACAGACTTAGAAAATAAAACTATGCTCAACTAAAAGGAAAGGTGGGGGGAATGGATAAATTAAGATTAGTGTTACTATATGTATACAAACACATATTATATACATATCTCAAAAATACCGACCATATAGCAAGGGAGGTCTGCGGAACCCTCTGTAACATTTTACATGGGAAGAGGATCTGTACTTGAATAGACATATATAATGTACAAATGAACCAGAGTGTGTTCACCTAGGACAAACAATATTCTAACCTTTAGCCCAATTAAAACACCTTTAAAAACCAAGAAGAAATAATGAGACATAAACTTATGGGGGTTTCTCCACGCACATTCTAATGTAATTTACAACCTAGGAACACGACTTCCAGAAAGGCTCTGCTGCCCTACCACCCAGATTTGGGAATGGAGAAATGCTGCCTCCTTGAGGCCACTTCCCACAACAGCAGCTTTAAACCCATTGCTCTAGGTCACTAAATATTCACAAAACTTGAAGTTCGGGAAATGAGACCTGCTCTCTAAAAAAACTCTTGGGTGGAAAATCGCCCAAAAAATTCAAAAGAGGGCAACCTTCCAAGAAGACAGTTTCAAGAGTTATACTGTACTCCCAATTGTTTCCTTTTTTTAACAGAAAAGAAAACAGCGGAGAAAAATGATGAGTTTTACGAATTTTCAACGACTTACAAACCCAAATTACAAAAACCTATGAGCTCACAGCGGCCAGAAGGGCCATTAGCATAAATGCTGCAAACAATAAATGTTGAAGCGATTGTGGAGAAATGCGTACCCTCGATTCTAAGGGGGACGTGGTAAGAGCCACTAATGAAAACACAAAGGAGGTGCTTTGAAAAGGGAAACACGGTGCTCCCAGTCAGTGAATCACACCCACTGCTGGGCCTATCACCTGAGAAAATGAGAATCAAAAAGTCACAGGCTGGCAATCCTGCACTCCAACAATATTTACCATAGCCAACACTTGGAAGCAATGAAAATGTCCATCAACCGAGGAATGCACAAAGAAGAACTGGTCCACGTACACAGTGGAAAATTACTCCAATAAAAAATAAAAATTAAATTTAAAAATCCAACACAACTAAGGAGACATCAGCTTGTGTGGGTTGGTCCGGGCACACTCCACTCTAATTTATAACCGAGAAACACCACAGGCCGCAAGGGCTTTTCCCTAGTTACCAGGGTGGGGAACATTGAAAGGCTGCCGCCCTCTGGCAGTTACCTGCAAAAGCAGTTTTAAAGCCTGTGCTAATGGTCATTTCATATGAATAAGTACTGCAGAAGTGTAAATGAAACCTGCCCTCAAAATGTCTTCAGGGAGGTAAAGGCCAAAACGTTTCAAAATGTGACACATACTTTAAGAGAACACTTTGAAGAACTAAGGGGTAATCACAGCTTGAAAAATAAAAAGGACATGCCTTAAAGCTCAATTTCAACGGATTATGAGGCACATGCGAATTCAACCACAAAGAGGTATCAGCTCACACTTGTCAGAATAACCATCAGCAAGAAAACTACAAACAATAAATGCTGAAGGTGTTGTGGAGAAATGCATACCCTCAACTGCAAGTGGGACATAAGTTGGAAAGGGCCACAAACTCGAACAGAATGGGGGTGCCTTAAAAACGTAAACTTTGAGCTACCATATGATCCAGCAGGCCCACTCCTCCACCTATAATCTAAGAAGAGAGAATTGGAAAGACACCGACAGGCAAATCTGCATTGCACAGTATTACAATAGCCAAGATATGGAAGTAACCAAAAAGTCCACCAACAGATGGGTGGACAAAGAAGTACTCCTCCATGTACAGATGGAATATTCGCTAGTGAAAAAAATGAAACAATGCCATTTGCAGCGCCATAGATGAGTCTAGACGTAATCACGCCACGTGTAGTCAGTGAGAAAGCAAAATACATATATCCTATGATATCACTTTCAGGAGTTACTTAAAAATTGATACCAATGAAGATATTTCCACAGAGAAAGGCAATCACAGATTCATTAAAAAACTTATGGTTCACCAAATAGAAAGGGATGAGGATTGGATACATTACCATATTGGGGTTAACAGAGATATACAAACCATGTGAAATATATAATCACCAAAGACGTACGGAAGACCAGGAGAAGACTACTCAACCTTGTGTCATAACCTACATGGGAAAAGGATGCTAGGAAGAATAGATACATGTATATGTGTGAAAGAACCACATCTTGCACACCTAGAACAAACAAACCATTGTAATCAAATTTGCTGGGATAAAAAATAAAAAGTAAATTACAAATATGAACAAGAAGTAATGAGACATAAACTTAAAGGGCTTTTTTCCTGGCACGTTCCATTCTAATATACAACCTAGAATACCACTTCCATTAAGGCTCTGTTTCCCTAGTAACCAAATTTGGCAAAGGAGAAATGCTGCCACCTTGTGGCCGTTTCCTGCAAGAGCAGCTTTAAAGTCCCAGCTAATGGTCACTTAACATTCACAAGGACTCAGGGCTGTAAAAGACACTTGCCCTAAAAATTTGTGCTGAAGTAGGGAATGGACAAAAAATTCACAACAGGCAAATGTTTCAAGAAGAGATTACGAAGAGTTAAGTTTTACTCACACTCTTTTTAAAAAAAAGAAAAATGGATAAAAGCTCAACCTCAGGGAGTGTTAGACGCATGCAATCTAATCTACGAAAAGTTTCAACTTACACCAGTCGACTGACCATCAGCAAAAAGTCTACAAACAATAAATGCTGAAGGGGATTTAGAGAACTGTGTACCCTCTACCTTCTGGTGAGACATAAAAGCCAATAATGAGAAAAGAAAGGAGCTGTGTTTAAAAGTAAAAATGGAGGTACCATTGAATCCAGCAGGTGCACCAATGGACCTCTCACCTGAGAAGACAAGAATCGAGAAGACACAGGCCGCAAAAGCTGCAGTGCAGCCTTATTCACAATAGCCAAGACAGTGAAGCAATCAAAATATCCAACAAGAGGTGAATGGATAAAGAAGAAGTGGTCCATGTACACAGTGGAATATTAACCATGGAAAACAACGAACCATTGCTCTCTGAGGCACCACAAAGGAGTCTGGAGATAGTCACGAAACATGAGGTAAGTCGGAAAGCAAAAGACCTATATTCTATGATATCACTTATAGGCGTTATCTAATAACTGACACAAATGAACATATATCCACAGAGAAAGACACTCACAGACTTAGAAAATAAAACTATGCTCAACTAAAAGGAAAGGTGGGGGGAATGGATAAATTAAGATTAGTGTTACTATATGTATACAAACACATATTATATACATATCTCAAAAATACCGACCATATAGCAAGGGAGGTCTGCGGAACCCTCTGTAACATTTTACATGGGAAGAGGATCTGTACTTGAATAGACATATATAATGTACAAATGAACCAGAGTGTGTTCACCTAGGACAAACAATATTCTAACCTTTAGCCCAATTAAAACACCTTTAAAAACCAAGAAGAAATAATGAGACATAAACTTATGGGGGTTTCTCCACGCACATTCTAATGTAATTTACAACCTAGGAACACGACTTCCAGAAAGGCTCTGCTGCCCTACCACCCAGATTTGGGAATGGAGAAATGCTGCCTCCTTGAGGCCACTTCCCACAACAGCAGCTTTAAACCCATTGCTCTAGGTCACTAAATATTCACAAAACTTGAAGTTCGGGAAATGAGACCTGCTCTCTAAGAAAACTCTTGGGTGGAAAATCGCCCAAAAAATTCAAAAGAGGGCAACCTTCCAAGAAGACAGTTTCAAGAGTTATACTGTACTCCCAATTGTTTCCTTTTTTTAACAGAAAAGAAAACAGCGGAGAAAAATGATGAGTTTTACGAATTTTCAACGACTTACAAACCCAAATTACAAAAACCTATGAGCTCACAGCGGCCAGAAGGGCCATTAGCATAAATGCTGCAAACAATAAATGATGAAGCGATTGTGGAGAAATGCGTACCCTCGATTCTAAGGGGGACGTGGTAAGAGCCACTAATGAAAACACAAAGGTGGTGCTTTGAAAAGGGAAACACGGTGCTCCCAGTCAGTGAATCACACCCACTGCTGGGCCTATCACCTGAGAAAATGAGAATCAAAAAGTCACAGGCTGGCAATCCTGCACTCCAACAATATTTACCATAGCCAACACTTGGAAGCAATGAAAATGTCCATCAACCGAGGAATGCACAAAGAAGAACTGGTCCACGTACACAGTGGAAAATTACTCCAATAAAAAATAAAAATTAAATTTAAAAATCCAACACAACTAAGGAGACATCAGCTTGTGTGGGTTGGTCCGGGCACACTCCACTCTAATTTATAACCGAGAAACACCACAGGCCGCAAGGGCTTTTCCCTAGTTACCAGGGTGGGGAACATAGAAAGGCTGCCGCCCTCTGGCAGTTACCTGCAAAAGCAGTTTTAAAGCCTGTGCTAATGGTCATTTCATATGAATAAGTACTGCAGAAGTGTAAATGAAACCTGCCCTCAAAATGTCTTCAGGGAGGTAAAGGCCAAAACGTTTCAAAATGTGACACATACTTTAAGAGAACACTTTGAAGAACTAAGGGGTAATCACAGCTTGAAAAATAAAAAGGACATGCCTTAAAGCTCAATTTCAACGGATTATGAGGCACATGCGAATTCAACCACAAAGAGGTATCAGCTCACACTTGTCAGAATAACCATCATCAAGAAAACTACAAACAATAAATGCTGAAGGTGTTGTGGAGAAATGCATACCCTCAACTGCAAGTGGGACATAAGTTGGAAAGGGCCACAAACTAGAACAGAATGGGGGTGCCTTAAAAACGTAAACATTGAGCTACCATATGATCCAGCAGGCCCACTCGTCCACCTATAATCTAAGAAGAGAGAATTGGAAAGACACAGGCAGGCAAATCTGCATTGCACAGTATTACAATAGCCAAGATATGGAAGTAACCAAAAAGTCCACCAACAGATGGGTGGACAAAGAAGTACTCCTCCATGTACAGATGGAATATTCGCTAGTGAAAAAAATGAAACAATGCCATTTGCAGCGCCATAGATGAGTCTAGACGTAATCACGCCACGTGTAGTCAGTGAGAAAGGAAAATACATATATCCTATGATATCACTTTCAGGAGTTACTTAAAAATTGATACCAATGAAGATATTTCCACAGAGAAAGGCAATCACAGATTCATTAAAAAACTTATGGTTCACCAAATAGAAAGGGATGAGGATTGGATACATTACCATATTGGGGTTAACAGAGATATACAAACCATGTGAAATATATAATCACCAAAGACGTACGGAAGACCAGGAGAAGACTACTCAACCTTGTGTCATAACCTACATGGGAAAAGGATGCTAGGAAGAATAGATACATGTATATGTGTGAAAGAACCACATCTTGCACACCTAGAACAAACAAACCATTGTAATCAAATTTGCTGGGATAAAAAATAAAAAGTAAATTACAAATATGAACAAGAAGTAATGAGACATAAACTTAAAGGGCTTTTTTCCTGGCACGTTCCATTCTAATATACAACCTAGAACACCACTTCCATTAAGGCTCTGTTTCCCTAGTAACCAAATTTGGCAAAGGAGAAATGCTGCCACCTTGTGGCCGTTTCCTGCAAGAGCAGCTTTAAAGTCCCAGCTAATGGTCACTTAACATTCACAAGGACTCAGGGCTGTAAAAGACACTTGCCCTAAAAATTTGTGCTGAAGTAGGGAATGGACAAAAAATTCACAACAGGCAAATGTTTCAAGAAGAGATTACGAAGAGTTAAGTTTTACTCACACTCTTTTTAAAAAAAAGAAAAATGGATAAAAGCTCAACCTCAGGGAGTGTTAGACGCATGCAATCTAATCTACGAAAAGTTTCAACTTACACCAGTCGACTGACCATCAGCAAAAAGTCTACAAACAATAAATGCTGAAGGGGATTTAGAGAACTGTGTACCCTCTACCTTCTGGTGAGACATAAAAGCCAATAATGAGAAAAGAAAGGAGCTGTGTTTAAAAGTAAAAATGGAGGTACCATTGAATCCAGCAGGTGCACCAATGGACCTCTCACCTGAGAAGACAAGAATCGAGAAGACACAGGCCGCAAAAGCTGCAGTGCAGCCTTATTCACAATAGCCAAGACAGTGAAGCAATCAAAATATCCAACAAGAGGTGAATGGATAAAGAAGAAGTGGTCCATGTACACAGTGGAATATTAACCATGGAAAACAACGAACCATTGCTCTCTGAGGCACCACAAAGGAGTCTGGAGATAGTCACGAAACATGAGGTAAGTCGGAAAGCAAAAGACCTATATTCTATGATATCACTTATAGGCGTTATCTAATAACTGACACAAATGAACATATATCCACAGAGAAAGACACTCACAGACTTAGAAAATAAAACTATGCTCAACTAAAAGGAAAGGTGGGGGGAATGGATAAATTAAGATTAGTGTTACTATATGTATACAAACACATATTATATACATATCTCAAAAATACCGACCATATAGCAAGGGAGGTCTGCGGAACCCTCTGTAACATTTTACATGGGAAGAGGATCTG
This sequence comes from Balaenoptera physalus, assembly GCF_965194825.1. NCBI lineage: Eukaryota > Metazoa > Chordata > Mammalia > Artiodactyla > Balaenopteridae > Balaenoptera > Balaenoptera physalus. The sequence continues at coordinate 42,292 of NW_028124647.1, forward strand.
TACTTGAATAGACATATATAATGTACAAATGAACCAGAGTGTGTTCACCTAGGACAAACAATATTCTAACCTTTAGCCCAATTAAAACACCTTTAAAAACCAAGAAGAAATAATGAGACATAAACTTATGGGGGTTTCTCCACGCACATTCTAATGTAATTTACAACCTAGGAACACGACTTCCAGAAAGGCTCTGCTGCCCTACCACCCAGATTTGGGAATGGAGAAATGCTGCCTCCTTGAGGCCACTTCCCACAACAGCAGCTTTAAACCCATTGCTCTAGGTCACTAAATATTCACAAAACTTGAAGTTCGGGAAATGAGACCTGCTCTCTAAAAAAACTCTTGGGTGGAAAATCGCCCAAAAAATTCAAAAGAGGGCAACCTTCCAAGAAGACAGTTTCAAGAGTTATACTGTACTCCCAATTGTTTCCTTTTTTTAACAGAAAAGAAAACAGCGGAGAAAAATGATGAGTTTTACGAATTTTCAACGACTTACAAACCCAAATTACAAAAACCTATGAGCTCACAGCGGCCAGAAGGGCCATTAGCATAAATGCTGCAAACAATAAATGTTGAAGCGATTGTGGAGAAATGCGTACCCTCGATTCTAAGGGGGACGTGGTAAGAGCCACTAATGAAAACACAAAGGAGGTGCTTTGAAAAGGGAAACACGGTGCTCCCAGTCAGTGAATCACACCCACTGCTGGGCCTATCACCTGAGAAAATGAGAATCAAAAAGTCACAGGCTGGCAATCCTGCACTCCAACAATATTTACCATAGCCAACACTTGGAAGCAATGAAAATGTCCATCAACCGAGGAATGCACAAAGAAGAACTGGTCCACGTACACAGTGGAAAATTACTCCAATAAAAAATAAAAATTAAATTTAAAAATCCAACACAACTAAGGAGACATCAGCTTGTGTGGGTTGGTCCGGGCACACTCCACTCTAATTTATAACCGAGAAACACCACAGGCCGCAAGGGCTTTTCCCTAGTTACCAGGGTGGGGAACATTGAAAGGCTGCCGCCCTCTGGCAGTTACCTGCAAAAGCAGTTTTAAAGCCTGTGCTAATGGTCATTTCATATGAATAAGTACTGCAGAAGTGTAAATGAAACCTGCCCTCAAAATGTCTTCAGGGAGGTAAAGGCCAAAACGTTTCAAAATGTGACACATACTTTAAGAGAACACTTTGAAGAACTAAGGGGTAATCACAGCTTGAAAAATAAAAAGGACATGCCTTAAAGCTCAATTTCAACGGATTATGAGGCACATGCGAATTCAACCACAAAGAGGTATCAGCTCACACTTGTCAGAATAACCATCAGCAAGAAAACTACAAACAATAAATGCTGAAGGTGTTGTGGAGAAATGCATACCCTCAACTGCAAGTGGGACATAAGTTGGAAAGGGCCACAAACTCGAACAGAATGGGGGTGCCTTAAAAACGTAAACTTTGAGCTACCATATGATCCAGCAGGCCCACTCCTCCACCTATAATCTAAGAAGAGAGAATTGGAAAGACACCGACAGGCAAATCTGCATTGCACAGTATTACAATAGCCAAGATATGGAAGTAACCAAAAAGTCCACCAACAGATGGGTGGACAAAGAAGTACTCCTCCATGTACAGATGGAATATTCGCTAGTGAAAAAAATGAAACAATGCCATTTGCAGCGCCATAGATGAGTCTAGACGTAATCACGCCACGTGTAGTCAGTGAGAAAGCAAAATACATATATCCTATGATATCACTTTCAGGAGTTACTTAAAAATTGATACCAATGAAGATATTTCCACAGAGAAAGGCAATCACAGATTCATTAAAAAACTTATGGTTCACCAAATAGAAAGGGATGAGGATTGGATACATTACCATATTGGGGTTAACAGAGATATACAAACCATGTGAAATATATAATCACCAAAGACGTACGGAAGACCAGGAGAAGACTACTCAACCTTGTGTCATAACCTACATGGGAAAAGGATGCTAGGAAGAATAGATACATGTATATGTGTGAAAGAACCACATCTTGCACACCTAGAACAAACAAACCATTGTAATCAAATTTGCTGGGATAAAAAATAAAAAGTAAATTACAAATATGAACAAGAAGTAATGAGACATAAACTTAAAGGGCTTTTTTCCTGGCACGTTCCATTCTAATATACAACCTAGAATACCACTTCCATTAAGGCTCTGTTTCCCTAGTAACCAAATTTGGCAAAGGAGAAATGCTGCCACCTTGTGGCCGTTTCCTGCAAGAGCAGCTTTAAAGTCCCAGCTAATGGTCACTTAACATTCACAAGGACTCAGGGCTGTAAAAGACACTTGCCCTAAAAATTTGTGCTGAAGTAGGGAATGGACAAAAAATTCACAACAGGCAAATGTTTCAAGAAGAGATTACGAAGAGTTAAGTTTTACTCACACTCTTTTTAAAAAAAAGAAAAATGGATAAAAGCTCAACCTCAGGGAGTGTTAGACGCATGCAATCTAATCTACGAAAAGTTTCAACTTACACCAGTCGACTGACCATCAGCAAAAAGTCTACAAACAATAAATGCTGAAGGGGATTTAGAGAACTGTGTACCCTCTACCTTCTGGTGAGACATAAAAGCCAATAATGAGAAAAGAAAGGAGCTGTGTTTAAAAGTAAAAATGGAGGTACCATTGAATCCAGCAGGTGCACCAATGGACCTCTCACCTGAGAAGACAAGAATCGAGAAGACACAGGCCGCAAAAGCTGCAGTGCAGCCTTATTCACAATAGCCAAGACAGTGAAGCAATCAAAATATCCAACAAGAGGTGAATGGATAAAGAAGAAGTGGTCCATGTACACAGTGGAATATTAACCATGGAAAACAACGAACCATTGCTCTCTGAGGCACCACAAAGGAGTCTGGAGATAGTCACGAAACATGAGGTAAGTCGGAAAGCAAAAGACCTATATTCTATGATATCACTTATAGGCGTTATCTAATAACTGACACAAATGAACATATATCCACAGAGAAAGACACTCACAGACTTAGAAAATAAAACTATGCTCAACTAAAAGGAAAGGTGGGGGGAATGGATAAATTAAGATTAGTGTTACTATATGTATACAAACACATATTATATACATATCTCAAAAATACCGACCATATAGCAAGGGAGGTCTGCGGAACCCTCTGTAACATTTTACATGGGAAGAGGATCTGTACTTGAATAGACATATATAATGTACAAATGAACCAGAGTGTGTTCACCTAGGACAAACAATATTCTAACCTTTAGCCCAATTAAAACACCTTTAAAAACCAAGAAGAAATAATGAGACATAAACTTATGGGGGTTTCTCCACGCACATTCTAATGTAATTTACAACCTAGGAACACGACTTCCAGAAAGGCTCTGCTGCCCTACCACCCAGATTTGGGAATGGAGAAATGCTGCCTCCTTGAGGCCACTTCCCACAACAGCAGCTTTAAACCCATTGCTCTAGGTCACTAAATATTCACAAAACTTGAAGTTCGGGAAATGAGACCTGCTCTCTAAGAAAATTCTTGGGTGGAAAATCGCCCAAAAAATTCAAAAGAGGGCAACCTTCCAAGAAGACAGTTTCAAGAGTTATACTGTACTCCCAATTGTTTCCTTTTTTTAACAGAAAAGAAAACAGCGGAGAAAAATGATGAGTTTTACGAATTTTCAACGACTTACAAACCCAAATTACAAAAACCTATGAGCTCACAGCGGCCAGAAGGGCCATTAGCATAAATGCTGCAAACAATAAATGATGAAGCGATTGTGGAGAAATGCGTACCCTCGATTCTAAGGGGGACGTGGTAAGAGCCACTAATGAAAACACAAAGGTGGTGCTTTGAAAAGGGAAACACGGTGCTACCAGTCAGTGAATCACACCCACTGCTGGGCCTATCACCTGAGAAAATGAGAATCAAAAAGTCACAGGCTGGCAATCCTGCACTCCAACAATATTTACCATAGCCAACACTTGGAAGCAATGAAAATGTCCATCAACCGAGGAATGCACAAAGAAGAACTGGTCCACGTACACAGTGGAAAATTACTCCAATAAAAAATAAAAATTAAATTTAAAAATCCAACACAACTAAGGAGACATCAGCTTGTGTGGGTTGGTCCGGGCACACTCCACTCTAATTTATAACCGAGAAACACCACAGGCCGCAAGGGCTTTTCCCTAGTTACCAGGGTGGGGAACATAGAAAGGCTGCCGCCCTCTGGCAGTTACCTGCAAAAGCAGTTTTAAAGCCTGTGCTAATGGTCATTTCATATGAATAAGTACTGCAGAAGTGTAAATGAAACCTGCCCTCAAAATGTCTTCAGGGAGGTAAAGGCCAAAACGTTTCAAAATGTGACACATACTTTAAGAGAACACTTTGAAGAACTAAGGGGTAATCACAGCTTGAAAAATAAAAAGGACATGCCTTAAAGCTCAATTTCAACGGATTATGAGGCACATGCGAATTCAACCACAAAGAGGTATCAGCTCACACTTGTCAGAATAACCATCATCAAGAAAACTACAAACAATAAATGCTGAAGGTGTTGTGGAGAAATGCATACCCTCAACTGCAAGTGGGACATAAGTTGGAAAGGGCCACAAACTAGAACAGAATGGGGGTGCCTTAAAAACGTAAACATTGAGCTACCATATGATCCAGCAGGCCCACTCGTCCACCTATAATCTAAGAAGAGAGAATTGGAAAGACACAGGCAGGCAAATCTGCATTGCACAGTATTACAATAGCCAAGATATGGAAGTAACCAAAAAGTCCACCAACAGATGGGTGGACAAAGAAGTACTCCTCCATGTACAGATGGAATATTCGCTAGTGAAAAAAATGAAACAATGCCATTTGCAGCGCCATAGATGAGTCTAGACGTAATCACGCCACGTGTAGTCAGTGAGAAAGGAAAATACATATATCCTATGATATCACTTTCAGGAGTTACTTAAAAATTGATACCAATGAAGATATTTCCACAGAGAAAGGCAATCACAGATTCATTAAAAAACTTATGGTTCACCAAATAGAAAGGGATGAGGATTGGATACATTACCATATTGGGGTTAACAGAGATATACAAACCATGTGAAATATATAATCACCAAAGACGTACGGAAGACCAGGAGAAGACTACTCAACCTTGTGTCATAACCTACATGGGAAAAGGATGCTAGGAAGAATAGATACATGTATATGTGTGAAAGAACCACATCTTGCACACCTAGAACAAACAAACCATTGTAATCAAATTTGCTGGGATAAAAAATAAAAAGTAAATTACAAATATGAACAAGAAGTAATGAGACATAAACTTAAAGGGCTTTTTTCCTGGCACGTTCCATTCTAATATACAACCTAGAACACCACTTCCATTAAGGCTCTGTTTCCCTAGTAACCAAATTTGGCAAAGGAGAAATGCTGCCACCTTGTGGCCGTTTCCTGCAAGAGCAGCTTTAAAGTCCCAGCTAATGGTCACTTAACATTCACAAGGACTCAGGGCTGTAAAAGACACTTGCCCTAAAAATTTGTGCTGAAGTAGGGAATGGACAAAAAATTCACAACAGGCAAATGTTTCAAGAAGAGATTACGAAGAGTTAAGTTTTACTCACACTCTTTTTAAAAAAAAGAAAAATGGATAAAAGCTCAACCTCAGGGAGTGTTAGACGCATGCAATCTAATCTACGAAAAGTTTCAACTTACACCAGTCGACTGACCATCAGCAAAAAGTCTACAAACAATAAATGCTGAAGGGGATTTAGAGAACTGTGTACCCTCTACCTTCTGGTGAGACATAAAAGCCAATAATGAGAAAAGAAAGGAGCTGTGTTTAAAAGTAAAAATGGAGGTACCATTCAATCCAGCAGGTGCACCAATGGACCTCTCACCTGAGAAGACAAGAATCGAGAAGACACAGGCCGCAAAAGCTGCAGTGCAGCCTTATTCACAATAGCCAAGACAGTGAAGCAATCAAAATATCCAACAAGAGGTGAATGGATAAAGAAGAAGTGGTCCATGTACACAGTGGAATATTAACCATGGAAAACAACGAACCATTGCTCTCTGAGGCACCACAAAGGAGTCTGGAGATAGTCACGAAACATGAGGTAAGTCGGAAAGCAAAAGACCTATATTCTATGATATCACTTATAGGCGTTATCTAATAACTGACACAAATGAACATATATCCACAGAGAAAGACACTCACAGACTTAGAAAATAAAACTATGCTCAACTAAAAGGAAAGGTGGGGGGAATGGATAAATTAAGATTAGTGTTACTATATGTATACAAACACATATTATATACATATCTCAAAAATACCGACCATATAGCAAGGGAGGTCTGCGGAACCCTCTGTAACATTTTACATGGGAAGAGGATCTGTACTTGAATAGACATATATAATGTACAAATGAACCAGAGTGTGTTCACCTAGGACAAACAATATTCTAACCTTTAGCCCAATTAAAACACCTTTAAAAACCAAGAAGAAATAATGAGACATAAACTTATGGGGGTTTCTCCACGCACATTCTAATGTAATTTACAACCTAGGAACACGACTTCCAGAAAGGCTCTGCTGCCCTACCACCCAGATTTGGGAATGGAGAAATGCTGCCTCCTTGAGGCCACTTCCCACAACAGCAGCTTTAAACCCATTGCTCTAGGTCACTAAATATTCACAAAACTTGAAGTTCGGGAAATGAGACCTGCTCTCTAAAAAAACTCTTGGGTGGAAAATCGCCCAAAAAATTCAAAAGAGGGCAACCTTCCAAGAAGACAGTTTCAAGAGTTATACTGTACTCCCAATTGTTTCCTTTTTTTAACAGAAAAGAAAACAGCGGAGAAAAATGATGAGTTTTACGAATTTTCAACGACTTACAAACCCAAATTACAAAAACCTATGAGCTCACAGCGGCCAGAAGGGCCATTAGCATAAATGCTGCAAACAATAAATGTTGAAGCGATTGTGGAGAAATGCGTACCCTCGATTCTAAGGGGGACGTGGTAAGAGCCACTAATGAAAACACAAAGGAGGTGCTTTGAAAAGGGAAACACGGTGCTCCCAGTCAGTGAATCACACCCACTGCTGGGCCTATCACCTGAGAAAATGAGAATCAAAAAGTCACAGGCTGGCAATCCTGCACTCCAACAATATTTACCATAGCCAACACTTGGAAGCAATGAAAATGTCCATCAACCGAGGAATGCACAAAGAAGAACTGGTCCACGTACACAGTGGAAAATTACTCCAATAAAAAATAAAAATTAAATTTAAAAATCCAACACAACTAAGGAGACATCAGCTTGTGTGGGTTGGTCCGGGCACACTCCACTCTAATTTATAACCGAGAAACACCACAGGCCGCAAGGGCTTTTCCCTAGTTACCAGGGTGGGGAACATAGAAAGGCTGCCGCCCTCTGGCAGTTACCTGCAAAAGCAGTTTTAAAGCCTGTGCTAATGGTCATTTCATATGAATAAGTACTGCAGAAGTGTAAATGAAACCTGCCCTCAAAATGTCTTCAGGGAGGTAAAGGCCAAAACGTTTCAAAATGTGACACATACTTTAAGAGAACACTTTGAAGAACTAAGGGGTAATCACAGCTTGAAAAATAAAAAGGACATGCCTTAAAGCTCAATTTCAACGGATTATGAGGCACATGCGAATTCAACCACAAAGAGGTATCAGCTCACACTTGTCAGAATAACCATCATCAAGAAAACTACAAACAATAAATGCTGAAGGTGTTGTGGAGAAATGCATACCCTCAACTGCAAGTGGGACATAAGTTGGAAAGGGCCACAAACTAGAACAGAATGGGGGTGCCTTAAAAACGTAAACATTGAGCTACCATATGATCCAGCAGGCCCACTCGTCCACCTATAATCTAAGAAGAGAGAATTGGAAAGACACAGGCAGGCAAATCTGCATTGCACAGTATTACAATAGCCAAGATATGGAAGTAACCAAAAAGTCCACCAACAGATGGGTGGACAAAGAAGTACTCCTCCATGTACAGATGGAATATTCGCTAGTGAAAAAAATGAAACAATGCCATTTGCAGCGCCATAGATGAGTCTAGACGTAATCACGCCACGTGTAGTCAGTGAGAAAGGAAAATACATATATCCTATGATATCACTTTCAGGAGTTACTTAAAAATTGATACCAATGAAGATATTTCCACAGAGAAAGGCAATCACAGATTCATTAAAAAACTTATGGTTCACCAAATAGAAAGGGATGAGGATTGGATACATTACCATATTGGGGTTAACAGAGATATACAAACCATGTGAAATATATAATCACCAAAGACGTACGGAAGACCAGGAGAAGACTACTCAACCTTGTGTCATAACCTACATGGGAAAAGGATGCTAGGAAGAATAGATACATGTATATGTGTGAAAGAACCACATCTTGCACACCTAGAACAAACAAACCATTGTAATCAAATTTGCTGGGATAAAAAATAAAAAGTAAATTACAAATATGAACAAGAAGTTATGAGACATAAACTTAAAGGGCTTTTTTCCTGGCACGTTCCATTCTAATATACAACCTAGAACACCACTTCCATTAAGGCTCTGTTTCCCTAGTAACCAAATTTGGCAAAGGAGAAATGCTGCCACCTTGTGGCCGTTTCCTGCAAGAGCAGCTTTAAAGTCCCAGCTAATGGTCACTTAACATTCACAAGGACTCAGGGCTGTAAAAGACACTTGCCCTAAAAATTTGTGCTGAAGTAGGGAATGGACAAAAAATTCACAACAGGCAAATGTTTCAAGAAGAGATTACGAAGAGTTAAGTTTTACTCACACTCTTTTTAAAAAAAAGAAAAATGGATAAAAGCTCAACCTCAGGGAGTGTTAGACGCATGCAATCTAATCTACGAAAAGTTTCAACTTACACCAGTCGACTGACCATCAGCAAAAAGTCTACAAACAATAAATGCTGAAGGGGATTTAGAGAACTGTGTACCCTCTACCTTCTGGTGAGACATAAAAGCCAATAATGAGAAAAGAAAGGAGCTGTGTTTAAAAGTAAAAATGGAGGTACCATTGAATCCAGCAGGTGCACCAATGGACCTCTCACCTGAGAAGACAAGAATCGAGAAGACACAGGCCGCAAAAGCTGCAGTGCAGCCTTATTCACAATAGCCAAGACAGTGAAGCAATCAAAATATCCAACAAGAGGTGAATGGATAAAGAAGAAGTGGTCCATGTACACAGTGGAATATTAACCATGGAAAACAACGAACCATTGCTCTCTGAGGCACCACAAAGGAGTCTGGAGATAGTCACGAAACATGAGGTAAGTCGGAAAGCAAAAGACCTATATTCTATGATATCACTTATAGGCGTTATCTAATAACTGACACAAATGAACATATATCCACAGAGAAAGACACTCACAGACTTAGAAAATAAAACTATGCTCAACTAAAAGGAAAGGTGGGGGGAATGGATAAATTAAGATTAGTGTTACTATATGTATACAAACACATATTATATACATATCTCAAAAATACCGACCATATAGCAAGGGAGGTCTGCGGAACCCTCTGTAACATTTTACATGGGAAGAGGATCTGTACTTGAATAGACATATATAATGTACAAATGAACCAGAGTGTGTTCACCTAGGACAAACAATATTCTAACCTTTAGCCCAATTAAAACACCTTTAAAAACCAAGAAGAAATAATGAGACATAAACTTATGGGGGTTTCTCCACGCACATTCTAATGTAATTTACAACCTAGGAACACGACTTCCAGAAAGGCTCTGCTGCCCTACCACCCAGATTTGGGAATGGAGAAATGCTGCCTCCTTGAGGCCACTTCCCACAACAGCAGCTTTAAACCCATTGCTCTAGGTCACTAAATATTCACAAAACTTGAAGTTCGGGAAATGAGACCTGCTCTCTAAAAAAACTCTTGGGTGGAAAATCGCCCAAAAAATTCAAAAGAGGGCAACCTTCCAAGAAGACAGTTTCAAGAGTTATACTGTACTCCCAATTGTTTCCTTTTTTTAACAGAAAAGAAAACAGCGGAGAAAAATGATGAGTTTTACGAATTTTCAACGACTTACAAACCCAAATTACAAAAACCTATGAGCTCACAGCGGCCAGAAGGGCCATTAGCATAAATGCTGCAAACAATAAATGTTGAAGCGATTGTGGAGAAATGCGTACCCTCGATTCTAAGGGGGACGTGGTAAGAGCCACTAATGAAAACACAAAGGAGGTGCTTTGAAAAGGGAAACACGGTGCTCCCAGTCAGTGAATCACACCCACTGCTGGGCCTATCACCTGAGAAAATGAGAATCAAAAAGTCACAGGCTGGCAATCCTGCACTCCAACAATATTTACCATAGCCAACACTTGGAAGCAATGAAAATGTCCATCAACCGAGGAATGCACAAAGAAGAACTGGTCCACGTACACAGTGGAAAATTACTCCAATAAAAAATAAAAATTAAATTTAAAAATCCAACACAACTAAGGAGACATCAGCTTGTGTGGGTTGGTCCGGGCACACTCCACTCTAATTTATAACCGAGAAACACCACAGGCCGCAAGGGCTTTTCCCTAGTTACCAGGGTGGGGAACATTGAAAGGCTGCCGCCCTCTGGCAGTTACCTGCAAAAGCAGTTTTAAAGCCTGTGCTAATGGTCATTTCATATGAATAAGTACTGCAGAAGTGTAAATGAAACCTGCCCTCAAAATGTCTTCAGGGAGGTAAAGGCCAAAACGTTTCAAAATGTGACACATACTTTAAGAGAACACTTTGAAGAACTAAGGGGTAATCACAGCTTGAAAAATAAAAAGGACATGCCTTAAAGCTCAATTTCAACGGATTATGAGGCACATGCGAATTCAACCACAAAGAGGTATCAGCTCACACTTGTCAGAATAACCATCAGCAAGAAAACTACAAACAATAAATGCTGAAGGTGTTGTGGAGAAATGCATACCCTCAACTGCAAGTGGGACATAAGTTGGAAAGGGCCACAAACTCGAACAGAATGGGGGTGCCTTAAAAACGTAAACTTTGAGCTACCATATGATCCAGCAGGCCCACTCCTCCACCTATAATCTAAGAAGAGAGAATTGGAAAGACACCGACAGGCAAATCTGCATTGCACAGTATTACAATAGCCAAGATATGGAAGTAACCAAAAAGTCCACCAACAGATGGGTGGACAAAGAAGTACTCCTCCATGTACAGATGGAATATTCGCTAGTGAAAAAAATGAAACAATGCCATTTGCAGCGCCATAGATGAGTCTAGACGTAATCACGCCACGTGTAGTCAGTGAGAAAGGAAAATACATATATCCTATGATATCACTTTCAGGAGTTACTTAAAAATTGATACCAATGAAGATATTTCCACAGAGAAAGGCAATCACAGATTCATTAAAAAACTTATGGTTCACCAAATAGAAAGGGATGAGGATTGGATACATTACCATATTGGGGTTAACAGAGATATACAAACCATGTGAAATATATAATCACCAAAGACGTACGGAAGACCAGGAGAAGACTACTCAACCTTGTGTCATAACCTACATGGGAAAAGGATGCTAGGAAGAATAGATACATGTATATGTGTGAAAGAACCACATCTTGCACACCTAGAACAAACAAACCATTGTAATCAAATTTGCTGGGATAAAAAATAAAAAGTAAATTACAAATATGAACAAGAAGTAATGAGACATAAACTTAAAGGGCTTTTTTCCTGGCACGTTCCATTCTAATATACAACCTAGAACACCACTTCCATTAAGGCTCTGTTTCCCTAGTAACCAAATTTGGCAAAGAAGAAATGCTGCCACCTTGTGGCCGTTTCCTGCAAGAGCAGCTTTAAAGTCCCAGCTAATGGTCACTTAACATTCACAAGGACTCAGGGCTGTAAAAGACACTTGCCCTAAAAATTTGTGCTGAAGTAGGGAATGGACAAAAAATTCACAACAGGCAAATGTTTCAAGAAGAGATTACGAAGAGTTAAGTTTTACTCACACTCTTTTTAAAAAAAAGAAAAATGGATAAAAGCTCAACCTCAGGGAGTGTTAGACGCATGCAATCTAATCTACGAAAAGTTTCAACTTACACCAGTCGACTGACCATCAGCAAAAAGTCTACAAACAATAAATGCTGAAGGGGATTTAGAGAACTGTGTACCCTCTACCTTCTGGTGAGACATAAAAGCCAATAATGAGAAAAGAAAGGAGCTGTGTTTAAAAGTAAAAATGGAGGTACCATTCAATCCAGCAGGTGCACCAATGGACCTCTCACCTGAGAAGACAAGAATCGAGAAGACACAGGCCGCAAAAGCTGCAGTGCAGCCTTATTCACAATAGCCAAGACAGTGAAGCAATCAAAATATACAACAAGAGGTGAATGGATAAAGAAGAAGTGGTCCATGTACACAGTGGAATATTAACCATGGAAAACAACGAACCATTGCTCTCTGAGGCACCACAAAGGAGTCTGGAGATAGTCACGAAACATGAGGTAAGTCGGAAAGCAAAAGACCTATATTCTATGATATCACTTATAGGCGTTATCTAATAACTGACACAAATGAACATATATCCACAGAGAAAGACACTCACAGACTTAGAAAATAAAACTATGCTCAACTAAAAGGAAAGGTGGGGGGAATGGATAAATTAAGATTAGTGTTACTATATGTATACAAACACATATTATATACATATCTCAAAAATACCGACCATATAGCAAGGGAGGTCTGCGGAACCCTCTGTAACATTTTACATGGGAAGAGGATCTGTACTTGAATAGACATATATAATGTACAAATGAACCAGAGTGTGTTCACCTAGGACAAACAATATTCTAACCTTTAGCCCAATTAAAACACCTTTAAAAACCAAGAAGAAATAATGAGACATAAACTTATGGGGGTTTCTCCACGCACATTCTAATGTAATTTACAACCTAGGAACACGACTTCCAGAAAGGCTCTGCTGCCCTACCACCCAGATTTGGGAATGGAGAAATGCTGCCTCCTTGAGGCCACTTCCCACAACAGCAGCTTTAAACCCATTGCTCTAGGTCACTAAATATTCACAAAACTTGAAGTTCGGGAAATGAGACCTGCTCTCTAAAAAAACTCTTGGGTGGAAAATCGCCCAAAAAATTCAAAAGAGGGCAACCTTCCAAGAAGACAGTTTCAAGAGTTATACTGTACTCCCAATTGTTTCCTTTTTTTAACAGAAAAGAAAACAGCGGAGAAAAATGATGAGTTTTACGAATTTTCAACGACTTACAAACCCAAATTACAAAAACCTATGAGCTCACAGCAGCCAGAAGGGCCATTAGAATAAATGCTGCAAACAGTAAATGATGAAGCGATTGTGGAGAAATGCGTACCCTCGATTCTAAGGGGGACGTGGTAAGAGCCACTAATGAAAACACAAAGGAGGTGCTTTGAAAAGGGAAACACGGTGCTCCCAGTCAGTGAATCACACCCACTGCTGGGCCTATCACCTGAGAAAATGAGAATCAAAAAGTCACAGGCTGGCAATCCTGCACTCCAACAATATTTACCATAGCCAACACTTGGAAGCAATGAAAATGTCCATCAACCGAGGAATGCACAAAGAAGAACTGGTCCACGTACACAGTGGAAAATTACTCCAATAAAAAATAAAAATTAAATTTAAAAATCCAACACAACTAAGGAGACATCAGCTTGTGTGGGTTGGTCCGGGCACACTCCACTCTAATTTATAACCGAGAAACACCACAGGCCGCAAGGGCTTTTCCCTAGTTACCAGGGTGGGGAACATTGAAAGGCTGCCGCCCTCTGGCAGTTACCTGCAAAAGCAGTTTTAAAGCCTGTGCTAATGGTCATTTCATATGAATAAGTACTGCAGAAGTGTAAATGAAACCTGCCCTCAAAATGTCTTCAGGGAGGTAAAGGCCAAAACGTTTCAAAATGTGACACATACTTTAAGAGAACACTTTGAAGAACTAAGGGGTAATCACAGCTTGAAAAATAAAAAGGACATGCCTTAAAGCTCAATTTCAACGGATTATGAGGCACATGCGAATTCAACCACAAAGAGGTATCAGCTCACACTTGTCAGAATAACCATCAGCAAGAAAACTACAAACAATAAATGCTGAAGGTGTTGTGGAGAAATGCATACCCTCAACTGCAAGTGGGACATAAGTTGGAAAGGGCCACAAACTCGAACAGAATGGGGGTGCCTTAAAAACGTAAACTTTGAGCTACCATATGATCCAGCAGGCCCACTCCTCCACCTATAATCTAAGAAGAGAGAATTGGAAAGACACCGACAGGCAAATCTGCATTGCACAGTATTACAATAGCCAAGATATGGAAGTAACCAAAAAGTCCACCAACAGATGGGTGGACAAAGAAGTACTCCTCCATGTACAGATGGAATATTCGCTAGTGAAAAAAATGAAACAATGCCATTTGCAGCGCCATAGATGAGTCTAGACGTAATCACGCCACGTGTAGTCAGTGAGAAAGCAAAATACATATATCCTATGATATCACTTTCAGGAGTTACTTAAAAATTGATACCAATGAAGATATTTCCACAGAGAAAGGCAATCACAGATTCATTAAAAAACTTATGGTTCACCAAATAGAAAGGGATGAGGATTGGATACATTACCATATTGGGGTTAACAGAGATATACAAACCATGTGAAATATATAACCACCAAAGACGTACGGAAGACCAGGAAGAGACTACTCAACATTGTGTCATAACCTACATGGGAAAAGGATGCGAGGAAGAAAAGATACACGTATATGTGTGAAAGACCCACATCTTGCACACCTAGAGCAAACAAACCAATGTAATCAAATCTGCCTGGGTAAAAAATAAAAAGTAAATTACAAATATGAACAAGAAGTAATGAGACATAAACTTAAAGGGCTTTTTCCTGGCACGTTCCATTCTAATATACAACCTAGAACACCACTTCCATTAAGGCTCTGTTTCCCTAGTAACCAAATTTGGCAAAGGAGAAATGCTGCCACCTTGTGGCCGTTTCCTGCAAGAGCAGCTTTAAAGTCCCAGCTAATGGTCACTTAACATTCACAAGGACTCAGGGCTGTAAAAGACACTTGCCCTAAAAATTTGTGCTGAAGTAGGGAATGGACAAAAAACTCACAACAGGCAAATGTTTCAAGAAGAGATTATGAAGAGTTAAGTTTTACTCACACTCTTTTTAAAAAAAAGAAAAATGGATAAAAGCTCAACCTCAGGGAGTGTTAGACGCATGCAATCTAATCTACGAAAAGTTTCAACTTACACCAGTCGACTGACCATCAGCAAAAAGTCTACAAACAATAAATGCTGAAGGGGATTTAGAGAACTGTGTACCCTCTACCTTCTGGTGAGACATAAAAGCCAATAATGAGAAAAGAAAGGAGCTGTGTTTAAAAGTAAAAATGGAGGTACCATTCAATCCAGCAGGTGCACCAATGGACCTCTCACCTGAGAAGACAAGAATCGAGAAGACACAGGCCGCAAAAGCTGCAGTGCAGCCTTATTCACAATAGCCAAGACAGTGAAGCAATCAAAATATCCAACAAGAGGTGAATGGATAAAGAAGAAGTGGTCCATGTACACAGTGGAATATTAACCATGGAAAACAACGAACCATTGCTCTCTGAGGCACCACAAAGGAGTCTGGAGATAGTCACGAAACATGAGGTAAGTCGGAAAGCAAAAGACCTATATTCTATGATATCACTTATAGGCGTTATCTAATAACTGACACAAATGAACATATATCCACAGAGAAAGACACTCACAGACTTAGAAAATAAAACTATGCTCAACTAAAAGGAAAGGTGGGGGGAATGGATAAATTAAGATTAGTGTTACTATATGTATACAAACACATATTATATACATATCTCAAAAATACCGACCATATTGCAAGGGAGGTCTGCGGAACCCTCTGTAACATTTTACATGGGAAGAGGATCTGTACTTGAATAGACATATATAATGTACAAATGAACCAGAGTGTGTTCACCTAGGACAAACAATATTCTAACCTTTAGCCCAATTAAAACACCTTTAAAAACCAAGAAGAAATAATGAGACATAAACTTATGGGGGTTTCTCCACGCACATTCTAATGTAATTTACAACCTAGGAACACGACTTCCAGAAAGGCTCTGCTGCCCTACCACCCAGATTTGGGAATGGAGAAATGCTGCCTCCTTGAGGCCACTTCCCACAACAGCAGCTTTAAACCCATTGCTCTAGGTCACTAAATATTCACAAAACTTGAAGTTCGGGAAATGAGACCTGCTCTCTAAAAAAACTCTTGGGTGGAAAATCGCCCAAAAAATTCAAAAGAAGGCAACCTTCCAAGAAGACAGTTTCAAGAGTTATACTGTACTCCCAATTGTTTCCTTTTTTTAACAGAAAAGAAAACAGCGGAGAAAAATGATGAGTTTTACGAATTTTCAACGACTTACAAACCCAAATTACAAAAACCTATGAGCTCACAGCAGCCAGAAGGGCCATTAGCATAAATGCTGCAAACAGTAAATGATGAAGCGATTGTGGAGAAATGCGTACCCTCGATTCTAAGGGGGACGTGGTAACAGCCACTAATGAAAACACAAAGAAGGTGCTTTGAAAAGGGAAACACGGTGCTACCAGTCAGTGAATCACACCCACTGCTGGGCCTATCACCTGAGAAAATGAGAATCAAAAAGTCACAGGCTGGCAATCCTGCACTCCAACAATATTTACCATAGCCAACACTTGGAAGCAATGAAAATGTCCATCAACCGAGGAATGCACAAAGAAGAAGTGGTCCACGTACACAGTGGAAAATTACTCCAATAAAAAATAAAAATTAAATTTAAAAATCCAACACAACTAAGGAGACATCAGCTTGTGTGGGTTGGTCCGGGCACACTCCACTCTAATTTATAACCGAGAAACACCACAGGCCGCAAGGGCTTTTCCCTAGTTACCAGGGTGGGGAACATAGAAAGGCTGCCGCCCTCTGGCAGTTACCTGCAAAAGCAGTTTTAAAGCCTGTGTTAATGGTCATTTCATATGAATAAGTACTGCAGAAGTGTAAATGAAACCTGCCCTCAAAATGTCTTCAGGGAGGTATAGGCCAAAACGTTTCAAAATGTGACACATACTTTAAGAGAACACTTTGAAGAACTAAGGGGTAATCACAGCTTGAAAAATAAAAAGGACATGCCTTAAAGCTCAATTTCAACGGATTATGAGGCACATGCGAATTCAACCACAAAGAGGTATCAGCTCACACTTGTCAGAATAACCATCAGCAAGAAAACTACAAACAATAAATGCTGAAGGTGTTGTGGAGAAATGCATACCCTCAACTGCAAGTGGGACCTAAGTTGGAAAGGGCCACAAACTAGAACAGAATGGGGGTGCCTTAAAAAAGTAAACATTGAGCTACCATATGATCCAGCAGGCCCACTCCTCCACCTATAATCTAAGAAGAGAGAATTGGAAAGACACAGGCAGGCAAATCTGCATTGCACAGTATTACAATAGCCAAGATATGGAAGTAACCAAAAAGTCCACCAACAGATGGGTGGACAAAGAAGTACTCCGCCATGTACAGATGGAATATTCGCTAGTGAAGAAAATGAAACAATGCCATTTGCAGCGCCATAGATGAGTCTAGACGTAATCACGCCACGTGTAGTCAGTGAGAAAGCAAAATACATATATCCTATGATATCACTTTCAGGAGTTACTTAAAAATTGATACCAATGAAGATATTTCCACAGAGAAAGGCAATCACAGATTCATTAAAAAACTTATGGTTCACCAAATAGAAAGGGATGAGGATTGGATACATTACCATATTG
Organism: Balaenoptera physalus; assembly: GCF_965194825.1. Lineage (NCBI taxonomy): Eukaryota > Metazoa > Chordata > Mammalia > Artiodactyla > Balaenopteridae > Balaenoptera > Balaenoptera physalus. Next base: position 60,245 of record NW_028124647.1, read on the forward strand.
GGGTTAACAGAGATATACAAACCATGTGAAATATATAACCACCAAAGACGTACGGAAGACCAGGAAGAGACTACTCAACATTCTGTCATAACCTACATGGGAAAAGGATGCGAGGAAGAAAAGATACACGTATATGTGTGAAATACCCACATCTTGCACACCTATAACAAAGAAACCAATGTAATCAAATCTGCCTGGGTAAAAAATAAAAAGTAAATTACAAATATGAACAAGAAGTAATGAGACATAAACTTAAAGGGCTTTTTCCTGGCACGTTCCATTCTAATATACAACCTAGAATACCACTTCCATTAAGGCTCTGTTTCCCTAGTAACCAAATTTGGCAAAGGAGAAATGCTGCCACCTTGTGGCCGTTTCCTGCAAGAGCAGCTTTAAAGTCCCAGCTAATGGTCACTTAACATTCACTAGGATTCAGGGCTGTAAAAGACACTTGCCCTAAAAATTTGTGCTGAAGTAGGGAATGGACAAAAAATTCACAACAGGCAAATGTTTCAAGAAGAGATTACGAAGAGTTAAGTTTTACTCACACTCTTTTTAAAAAAAAGAAAAATGGATAAAAGCTCAACCTCAGGGAGTGTTAGACGCATGCAATCTAATCTACGAAAAGTTTCAACTTACACCAGTCGACTGACCATCAGCAAAAAGTCTACAAACAATAAATGCTGAAGGGGATTTAGAGAACTGTGTACCCTCTACCTTCTGGTGAGACATAAAAGCCAATAATGAGAAAAGAAAGGAGCTGTGTTTAAAAGTAAAAATGGAGGTACCATTCAATCCAGCAGGTGCACCAATGGACCTCTCACCTGAGAAGACAAGAATCGAGAAGACACAGGCCGCAAAAGCTGCAGTGCAGCCTTATTCACAATAGCCAAGACAGTGAAGCAATCAAAATATCCAACAAGAGGTGAATGGATAAAGAAGAAGTGGTCCATGTACAGAGTGGAATATTAACCATGGAAAACAACGAACCATTGCTCTCTGAGGCACCGCAAAGGAGGCTGGAGATAGTCACGAAACATGAGGTAAGTCGGAAAGCAAAAGACCTATATTCTATGATATCACTTATAGGCGTTATCTAATAACTGACACAAAGGAACATATATCCACAGAGAAAGACACTCACAGACTTAGAAAATAAAACTATGCTCAACTAAAAGGAAAGGTGGGGGGAATGGATAAATTAAGATTAGTGTTACTATATGTATACAAACACATATTATATACATATCTCAAAAATACCGACCATATAGCAAGGGAGGTCTGCGGAACCCTCTGTAACATTTTACATGGGAAGAGGATCTGTACTTGAATAGACATATATAATGTCCAAATGAACCAGAGTGTGTTCACCTAGGACAAACAATATTCTAACCTTTAGCCCAATTAAAACACCTTTAAAAACCAAGAAGAAATAATGAGACATAAACTTATGGGGGTTTCTCCACGCACATTCTAATGTAATTTACAACCTAGGAACACGACTTCCAGAAAGGCTCTGCTGCCCTACCACCCAGATTTGGGAATGGAGAAATGCTGCCTCCTTGAGGCCACTTCCCACAACAGCAGCTTTAATCCCATTGCTCTAGGTCACTAAATATTCACAAAACTTGAAGTTCGGGAAATGAGACCTGCTCTCTAAAAAAACTCTTGGGTGGAAAATCGCCCAAAAAATTCAAAAGAGGGCAACCTTCCAAGAAGACAGTTTCAAGAGTTATACTGTACTCCCAATTGTTTCCTTTTTTTAACAGAAAAGAAAACAGCGGAGAAAAATGATGAGTTTTACGAATTTTCAACGACTTACAAACCCAAATTACAAAAACCTATGAGCTCACAGCAGCCAGAAGGGCCATTAGCATAAATGCTGCAAACAATAAATGATGAAGCGATTGTGGAGAAATGCGTACCCTCGATTCTAAGGGGGACGTGGTAAGAGCCACTAATGAAAACACAAAGAAGGTGCTTTGAAAAGGGAAACACGGTGCTACCAGTCAGTGAATCACACCCACTGCAGGGCCTATCACCTGAGAAAATGAGAATCAAAAAGTCACAGGCTGGCAATCCTGCACTCCAACAATATTTACCATAGCCAACACTTGGAAGCAATGAAAATGTCCATCAACCGAGGAATGCACAAAGAAGAAGTGGTCCACGTACACAGTGGAAAATTACTCCAATAAAAAATAAAAATTAAATTTAAAAATCCAACACAACTAAGGAGACATCAGCTTGTGTGGGTTGGTCCGGGCACACTCCACTCTAATTTATAACCGAGAAACACCACAGGCCGCAAGGGCTTTTCCCTAGTTACCAGGGTGGGGAACATAGAAAGGCTGCCGTCCTCTGGCAGTTACCTGCAAAAGCAGCTTTAAAGCCTGTGCTAATGATCATTTCATATGAATAAGTACTGCAGAAGTGTAAATGAAACCTGCCCTCAAAATGTCTTCAGGGAGGTAAAGGCCAAAACGTTTCAAAATGTGACACATACTTTAAGAGAACACTTTGTAGAACTAAGGGGTAGTCACAGCTTGAAAAATAAAAAGGACATGCCTTAAAGCTCAATTTCAACGGATTATGAGGCACATGCAAATTCAACCACAAAGAGGTATCAGCTCACACTTGTCAGAATAACCATCAGCAAGAAAACTACAAACAATAAATGCTGAAGGTGTTGTGGAGAAATGCATACCCTCAACTGCAAGTGGGACATAAGTTGGAAAGGGCCACAAACTCGAACAGAATGGGGGTGCCTTAAAAACGTAAACATTGAGCTACCATATGATCCAGCAGGCCCACTCCTCCACCTATAATCTAAGAAGAGAGAATTGGAAAGACACAGGCAGGCAAATCTGCATTGCACAGTATTACAATAGCCAAGATATGGAAGTAACCAAAAAGTCCACCAACAGATGGGTGGACAAAGAAGTACTCCTCCATGTACAGATGGAATATTCGCTAGTGAAGAATATGAAACAATGCCATTTGCAGCGCCATAGATGAGTCTAGACGTAATCACGCCACGTGTAGTCAGTGAGAAAGCAAAATACATATATCCTATGATATCACTTTCAGGAGTTACTTAAAAATTGATACCAATGAAGATATTTCCACAGAGAAAGGCAATCACAGATTCATTAAAAAACTTATGGTTCACCAAATAGAAAGGGATGAGGATTGGATACATTACCATATTGGGGTTAACAGAGATATACAAACCATGTGAAATATATAACCACCAAAGACGTACGGAAGACCAGGAAGAGACTACTCAACATTGTGTCATAACCTACATGGGAAAAGGATGCGAGGAAGAAAAGATACACGTATATGTGTGAAAGACCCACATCTTGCACACCTATAGCAAACAAACCAATGTAATCAAATCTGCCTGGGTAAAAAATAAAAAGTAAATTACAAATATGAACAAGAAGTAATGAGACACAAACTTAAAGGGCTTTTTCCTGGCACGTTCCATTCTAATATACAACCTGGAATACCACTTCCATTAAGGCTCTGTTTCCCTAGTAACCAAATTTGGCAAAGGAGAAATGCTGCCACCTTGTGGCCGTTTCCTGCAAGAGCAGCTTTAAAGTCCCAGCTAATGGTCACTTAACATTCACAAGGACTCAGGGCTGTAAAAGACACTTGCCCTAAAAATTTGTGCTGAAGTAGGGAATGGACAAAAAATTCACAACAGGCAAATGTTTCAAGAAGAGATTATGAAGAGTTAAGTTTTACTCACACTCTTTTTAAAAAAAAGAAAAATGGATAAAAGCTCAACCTCAGGGAGTGTTAGACGCATGCAATCTAATCTACGAAAAGTTTCAACTTACACCAGTCGACTGACCATCAGCAAAAAGTCTACAAACAATAAATGCTGAAGGGGATTTAGAGAACTGTGTACCCTCTACCTTCTGGTGAGACATAAAAGCCAATAATGAGAAAAGAAAGGAGCTGTGTTTAAAAGTAAAAATGGAGGTACCATTCAATCCAGCAGGTGCACCAATGGACCTCTCACCTGAGAAGACAAGAATCGAGAAGACACAGGCCGCAAAAGCTGCAGTGCAGCCTTATTCACAATAGCCAAGACAGTGAAGCAATCAAAATATCCAACAAGAGGTGAATGGATAAAGAAGAAGTGGTCCATGTACAGAGTGGAATATTAACCATGGAAAACAACGAACCATTGCTCTCTGAGGCACCGCAAAGGAGGCTGGAGATAGTCACGAAACATGAGGTAAGTCGGAAAGCAAAAGACCTATATTCTATGATATCACTTATAGGCGTTATCTAATAACTGACACAAAGGAACATATATCCACAGAGAAAGACACTCACAGACTTAGAAAATAAAACTATGCTCAACTAAAAGTAAAGGTGGGGGGAATGGATAAATTAAGATTAGTGTTACTATATGTATACAAACACATATTATATACATATCTCAAAAATACCGACCATATAGCAAGGGAGGTCTGCGGAACACTCTGTAACATTTTACATGGGAAGAGGATCTGTACTTGAATAGACATATATAATGTCCAAATGAACCAGAGTGTGTTCACCTAGGACAAACAATATTCTAACCTTTAGCCCAATTAAAACACCTTTAAAAACCAAGAAGAAATAATGAGACATAAACTTATGGGGGTTTCTCCACGCACATTTTAATGTAATTTACAACCTAGGAACACGACTTCCAGAAAGGCTCTGCTGCCCTACCACCCAGATTTGGGAATGGAGAAATGCTGCCTCCTTGAGGCCACTTCCCACAACAGCAGCTTTAATCCCATTGCTCTAGGTCACTAAATATTCACAAAACTTGAAGTTCGGGAAATGAGACCTGCTCTCTAAAAAAACTCTTGGGTGGAAAATCGCCCAAAAAATTCAAAAGAGGGCAACCTTCCAAGAAGACAGTTTCAAGAGTTATACTGTACTCCCAATTGTTTCCTTTTTTTAACAGAAAAGAAAACAGCGGAGAAAAATGATGAGTTTTACGAATTTTCAACGACTTACAAACCCAAATTACAAAAACCTATGAGCTCACAGCAGCCAGAAGGGCCATTAGCATAAATGCTGCAAACAGTAAATGATGAAGCGATTGTGGAGAAATGCGTACCCTCGATTCTAAGGGGGACGTGGTAACAGCCACTAATGAAAACACAAAGAAGGTGCTTTGAAAAGGGAAACACGGTGCTACCAGTCAGTGAATCACACCCACTGCTGGGCCTATCACCTGAGAAAATGAGAATCAAAAAGTCACAGGCTGGCAATCCTGCACTCCAACAATATTTACCATAGCCAACACTTGGAAGCAATGAAAATGTCCATCAACCGAGGAATGCACAAAGAAGAAGTGGTCCACGTACACAGTGGAAAATTACTCCAATAAAAAATAAAAATTAAATTTAAAAATCCAACACAACTAAGGAGACATCAGCTTGTGTGGGTTGGTCCGGGCACACTCCACTCTAATTTATAACCGAGAAACACCACAGGCCGCAAGGGCTTTTCCCTAGTTACCAGGGTGGGGAACATAGACAGGCTGCCGTCCTCTGGCAGTTACCTGCAAAAGCAGCTTTAAAGCCTGTGCTAATGATCATTTCATATGAATAAGTACTGCAGAAGTGTAAATGAAACCTGCCCTCAAAATGTCTTCAGGGAGGTAAAGGCCAAAACGTTTCAAAATGTGACACATACTTTAAGAGAACACTTTGTAGAACTAAGGGGTAGTCACAGCTTGAAAAATAAAAAGGACATGCCTTAAAGCTCAATTTCAACGGATTATGAGGCACATGCAAATTCAACCACAAAGAGGTATCAGCTCACACTTGTCAGAATAACCATCAGCAAGAAAACTACAAACAATAAATGCTGAAGGTGTTGTGGAGAAATGCATACCCTCAACTGCAAGTGGGACATAAGTTGGAAAGGGCCACAAACTCGAACAGAATGGGGGTGCCTTAAAAACGTAAACATTGAGCTACCATATGATCCAGCAGGCCCACTCCTCCACCTATAATCTAAGAAGAGAGAATTGGAAAGACACAGGCAGGCAAATCTGCATTGCACAGTATTACAATAGCCAAGATATGGAAGTAACCAAAAAGTCCACCAACAGATGGGTGGACAAAGAAGTACTCCTCCATGTACAGATGGAATATTCGCTAGTGAAGAATATGAAACAATGCCATTTGCAGCGCCATAGATGAGTCTAGACGTAATCACGCCACGTGTAGTCAGTGAGAAAGCAAAATACATATATCCTATGATATCACTTTCAGGAGTTACTTAAAAATTGATACCAATGAAGATATTTCCACAGAGAAAGGCAATCACAGATTCATTAAAAAACTTATGGTTCACCAAATAGAAAGGGATGAGGATTGGATACATTACCATATTGGGGTTAACAGAGATATACAAACCATGTGAAATATATAACCACCAAAGACGTACGGAAGACCAGGAAGAGACTACTCAACATTGTGTCATAACCTACATGGGAAAAGGATGCGAGGAAGAAAAGATACACGTATATGTGTGAAAGACCCACATCTTGCACACCTATAGCAAACAAACCAATGTAATCAAATCTGCCTGGGTAAAAAATAAAAAGTAAATTACAAATATGAACAAGAAGTAATGAGACATAAACTTAAAGGGCTTTTTCCTGGCACGTTCCATTCTAATATACAACCTAGAATACCACTTCCATTAAGGCTCTGTTTCCCTAGTAACCAAATTTGGCAAAGGAGAAATGCTGCCACCTTGTGGCCGTTTCCTGCAAGAGCAGCTTTAAAGTCCCAGCTAATGGTCACTTAACATTCACAAGGACTCAGGGCTGTAAAAGACACTTGCCCTAAAAATTTGTGCTGAAGTAGGGAATGGACAAAAAATTCACAACAGGCAAATGTTTCAAGAAGAGATTATGAAGAGTTAAGTTTTACTCACACTCTTTTTAAAAAAAAGAAAAATGGATAAAAGCTCAACCTCAGGGAGTGTTAGACGCATGCAATCTAATCTACGAAAAGTTTCAACTTACACCAGTCGACTGACCATCAGCAAAAAGTCTACAAACAATAAATGCTGAAGGGGATTTAGAGAACTGTGTACCCTCTACCTTCTGGTGAGACATAAAAGCCAATAATGAGAAAAGAAAGGAGCTGTGTTTAAAAGTAAAAATGGAGGTACCATTCAATCCAGCAGGTGCACCAATGGACCTCTCACCTGAGAAGACAAGAATCGAGAAGACACAGGCCGCAAAAGCTGCAGTGCAGCCTTATTCACAATAGCCAAGACAGTGAAGCAATCAAAATATCCAACAAGAGGTGAATGGATAAAGAAGAAGTGGTCCATGTACAGAGTGGAATATTAACCATGGAAAACAACGAACCATTGCTCTCTGAGGCACCGCAAAGGAGGCTGGAGATAGTCACGAAACATGAGGTAAGTCGGAAAGCAAAAGACCTATATTCTATGATATCACTTATAGGCGTTATCTAATAACTGACACAAAGGAACATATATCCACAGAGAAAGACACTCACAGACTTAGAAAATAAAACTATGCTCAACTAAAAGGAAAGGTGGGGGGAATGGATAAATTAAGATTAGTGTTACTATATGTATACAAACACATATTATATACATATCTCAAAAATACCGACCATATAGCAAGGGAGGTCTGCGGAACCCTCTGTAACATTTTACATGGGAAGAGGATCTGTACTTGAATAGACATATATAATGTCCAAATGAACCAGAGTGTGTTCACCTAGGACAAACAATATTCTAACCTTTAGCCCAATTAAAACACCTTTAAAAACCAAGAAGAAATAATGAGACATAAACTTATGGGGGTTTCTCCACGCACATTCTAATGTAATTTACAACCTAGGAACACGACTTCCAGAAAGGCTCTGCTGCCCTACCACCCAGATTTGGGAATGGAGAAATGCTGCCTCCTTGAGGCCACTTCCCACAACAGCAGCTTTAATCCCATTGCTCTAGGTCACTAAATATTCACAAAACTTGAAGTTCGGGAAATGAGACCTGCTCTCTAAAAAAACTCTTGGGTGGAAAATCGCCCAAAAAATTCAAAAGAGGGCAACCTTCCAAGAAGACAGTTTCAAGAGTTATACTGTACTCCCAATTGTTTCCTTTTTTTAACAGAAAAGAAAACAGCGGAGAAAAATGATGAGTTTTACGAATTTTCAACGACTTACAAACCCAAATTACAAAAACCTATGAGCTCACAGCAGCCAGAAGGGCCATTAGCATAAATGCTGCAAACAATAAATGATGAAGCGATTGTGGAGAAATGCGTACCCTCGATTCTAAGGGGGACGTGGTAAGAGCCACTAATGAAAACACAAAGAAGGTGCTTTGAAAAGGGAAACACGGTGCTACCAGTCAGTGAATCACACCCACTGCAGGGCCTATCACCTGAGAAAATGAGAATCAAAAAGTCACAGGCTGGCAATCCTGCACTCCAACAATATTTACCATAGCCAACACTTGGAAGCAATGAAAATGTCCATCAACCGAGGAATGCACAAAGAAGAAGTGGTCCACGTACACAGTGGAAAATTACTCCAATAAAAAATAAAAATTAAATTTAAAAATCCAACACAACTAAGGAGACATCAGCTTGTGTGGGTTGGTCCGGGCACACTCCACTCTAATTTATAACCGAGAAACACCACAGGCCGCAAGGGCTTTTCCCTAGTTACCAGGGTGGGGAACATAGAAAGGCTGCCGTCCTCTGGCAGTTACCTGCAAAAGCAGCTTTAAAGCCTGTGCTAATGATCATTTCATATGAATAAGTACTGCAGAAGTGTAAATGAAACCTGCCCTCAAAATGTCTTCAGGGAGGTAAAGGCCAAAACGTTTCAAAATGTGACACATACTTTAAGAGAACACTTTGTAGAACTAAGGGGTAGTCACAGCTTGAAAAATAAAAAGGACATGCCTTAAAGCTCAATTTCAACGGATTATGAGGCACATGCAAATTCAACCACAAAGAGGTATCAGCTCACACTTGTCAGAATAACCATCAGCAAGAAAACTACAAACAATAAATGCTGAAGGTGTTGTGGAGAAATGCATACCCTCAACTGCAAGTGGGACATAAGTTGGAAAGGGCCACAAACTCGAACAGAATGGGGGTGCCTTAAAAACGTAAACATTGAGCTACCATATGATCCAGCAGGCCCACTCCTCCACCTATAATCTAAGAAGAGAGAATTGGAAAGACACAGGCAGGCAAATCTGCATTGCACAGTATTACAATAGCCAAGATATGGAAGTAACCAAAAAGTCCACCAACAGATGGGTGGACAAAGAAGTACTCCTCCATGTACAGATGGAATATTCGCTAGTGAAGAATATGAAACAATGCCATTTGCAGCGCCATAGATGAGTCTAGACGTAATCACGCCACGTGTAGTCAGTGAGAAAGCAAAATACATATATCCTATGATATCACTTTCAGGAGTTACTTAAAAATTGATACCAATGAAGATATTTCCACAGAGAAAGGCAATCACAGATTCATTAAAAAACTTATGGTTCACCAAATAGAAAGGGATGAGGATTGGATACATTACCATATTGGGGTTAACAGAGATATACAAACCATGTGAAATATATAACCACCAAAGACGTACGGAAGACCAGGAAGAGACTACTCAACATTGTGTCATAACCTACATGGGAAAAGGATGCGAGGAAGAAAAGATACACGTATATGTGTGAAAGACCCACATCTTGCACACCTATAGCAAACAAACCAATGTAATCAAATCTGCCTGGGTAAAAAATAAAAAGTAAATTACAAATATGAACAAGAAGTAATGAGACACAAACTTAAAGGGCTTTTTCCTGGCACGTTCCATTCTAATATACAACCTGGAATACCACTTCCATTAAGGCTCTGTTTCCCTAGTAACCAAATTTGGCAAAGGAGAAATGCTGCCACCTTGTGGCCGTTTCCTGCAAGAGCAGCTTTAAAGTCCCAGCTAATGGTCACTTAACATTCACAAGGACTCAGGGCTGTAAAAGACACTTGCCCTAAAAATTTGTGCTGAAGTAGGGAATGGACAAAAAATTCACAACAGGCAAATGTTTCAAGAAGAGATTATGAAGAGTTAAGTTTTACTCACACTCTTTTTAAAAAAAAGAAAAATGGATAAAAGCTCAACCTCAGGGAGTGTTAGACGCATGCAATCTAATCTACGAAAAGTTTCAACTTACACCAGTCGACTGACCATCAGCAAAAAGTCTACAAACAATAAATGCTGAAGGGGATTTAGAGAACTGTGTACCCTCTACCTTCTGGTGAGACATAAAAGCCAATAATGAGAAAAGAAAGGAGCTGTGTTTAAAAGTAAAAATGGAGGTACCATTCAATCCAGCAGGTGCACCAATGGACCTCTCACCTGAGAAGACAAGAATCGAGAAGACACAGGCCGCAAAAGCTGCAGTGCAGCCTTATTCACAATAGCCAAGACAGTGAAGCAATCAAAATATCCAACAAGAGGTGAATGGATAAAGAAGAAGTGGTCCATGTACAGAGTGGAATATTAACCATGGAAAACAACGAACCATTGCTCTCTGAGGCACCGCAAAGGAGGCTGGAGATAGTCACGAAACATGAGGTAAGTCGGAAAGCAAAAGACCTATATTCTATGATATCACTTATAGGCGTTATCTAATAACTGACACAAAGGAACATATATCCACAGAGAAAGACACTCACAGACTTAGAAAATAAAACTATGCTCAACTAAAAGGAAAGGTGGGGGGAATGGATAAATTAAGATTAGTGTTACTATATGTATACAAACACATATTATATACATATCTCAAAAATACCGACCATATAGCAAGGGAGGTCTGCGGAACACTCTGTAACATTTTACATGGGAAGAGGATCTGTACTTGAATAGACATATATAATGTCCAAATGAACCAGAGTGTGTTCACCTAGGACAAACAATATTCTAACCTTTAGCCCAATTAAAACACCTTTAAAAACCAAGAAGAAATAATGAGACATAAACTTATGGGGGTTTCTCCACGCACATTTTAATGTAATTTACAACCTAGGAACACGACTTCCAGAAAGGCTCTGCTGCCCTACCACCCAGATTTGGGAATGGAGAAATGCTGCCTCCTTGAGGCCACTTCCCACAACAGCAGCTTTAATCCCATTGCTCTAGGTCACTAAATATTCACAAAACTTGAAGTTCGGGAAATGAGACCTGCTCTCTAAAAAAACTCTTGGGTGGAAAATCGCCCAAAAAATTCAAAAGAGGGCAACCTTCCAAGAAGACAGTTTCAAGAGTTATACTGTACTCCCAATTGTTTCCTTTTTTTAACAGAAAAGAAAACAGCGGAGAAAAATGATGAGTTTTACGAATTTTCAACGACTTACAAACCCAAATTACAAAAACCTATGAGCTCACAGCAGCCAGAAGGGCCATTAGCATAAATGCTGCAAACAGTAAATGATGAAGCGATTGTGGAGAAATGCGTACCCTCGATTCTAAGGGGGACGTGGTAACAGCCACTAATGAAAACACAAAGAAGGTGCTTTGAAAAGGGAAACACGGTGCTACCAGTCAGTGAATCACACCCACTGCTGGGCCTATCACCTGAGAAAATGAGAATCAAAAAGTCACAGGCTGGCAATCCTGCACTCCAACAATATTTACCATAGCCAACACTTGGAAGCAATGAAAATGTCCATCAACCGAGGAATGCACAAAGAAGAAGTGGTCCACGTACACAGTGGAAAATTACTCCAATAAAAAATAAAAATTAAATTTAAAAATCCAACACAACTAAGGAGACATCAGCTTGTGTGGGTTGGTCCGGGCACACTCCACTCTAATTTATAACCGAGAAACACCACAGGCCGCAAGGGCTTTTCCCTAGTTACCAGGGTGGGGAACATAGACAGGCTGCCGTCCTCTGGCAGTTACCTGCAAAAGCAGCTTTAAAGCCTGTGCTAATGATCATTTCATATGAATAAGTACTGCAGAAGTGTAAATGAAACCTGCCCTCAAAATGTCTTCAGGGAGGTAAAGGCCAAAACGTTTCAAAATGTGACACATACTTTAAGAGAACACTTTGTAGAACTAAGGGGTAGTCACAGCTTGAAAAATAAAAAGGACATGCCTTAAAGCTCAATTTCAACGGATTATGAGGCACATGCAAATTCAACCACAAAGAGGTATCAGCTCACACTTGTCAGAATAACCATCAGCAAGAAAACTACAAACAATAAATGCTGAAGGTGTTGTGGAGAAATGCATACCCTCAACTGCAAGTGGGACATAAGTTGGAAAGGGCCACAAACTCGAACAGAATGGGGGTGCCTTAAAAACGTAAACATTGAGCTACCATATGATCCAGCAGGCCCACTCCTCCACCTATAATCTAAGAAGAGAGAATTGGAAAGACACAGGCAGGCAAATCTGCATTGCACAGTATTACAATAGCCAAGATATGGAAGTAACCAAAAAGTCCACCAACAGATGGGTGGACAAAGAAGTACTCCTCCATGTACAGATGGAATATTCGCTAGTGAAGAATATGAAACAATGCCATTTGCAGCGCCATAGATGAGTCTAGACGTAATCACGCCACGTGTAGTCAGTGAGAAAGCAAAATACATATATCCTATGATATCACTTTCAGGAGTTACTTAAAAATTGATACCAATGAAGATATTTCCACAGAGAAAGGCAATCACAGATTCATTAAAAAACTTATGGTTCACCAAATAGAAAGGGATGAGGATTGGATACATTACCATATTGGGGTTAACAGAGATATACAAACCATGTGAAATATATAACCACCAAAGACGTACGGAAGACCAGGAAGAGACTACTCAACATTGTGTCATAACCTACATGGGAAAAGGATGCGAGGAAGAAAAGATACACGTATATGTGTGAAAGACCCACATCTTGCACACCTATAGCAAACAAACCAATGTAATCAAATCTGCCTGGGTAAAAAATAAAAAGTAAATTACAAATATGAACAAGAAGTAATGAGACATAAACTTAAAGGGCTTTTTCCTGGCACGTTCCATTCTAATATACAACCTAGAATACCACTTCCATTAAGGCTCTGTTTCCCTAGTAACCAAATTTGGCAAAGGAGAAATGCTGCCACCTTGTGGCCGTTTCCTGCAAGAGCAGCTTTAAAGTCCCAGCTAATGGTCACTTAACATTCACAAGGACTCAGGGCTGTAAAAGACACTTGCCCTAAAAATTTGTGCTGAAGTAGGGAATGGACAAAAAATTCACAACAGGCAAATGTTTCAAGAAGAGATTATGAAGAGTTAAGTTTTACTCACACTCTTTTTAAAAAAAAGAAAAATGGATAAAAGCTCAACCTCAGGGAGTGTTAGACGCATGCAATCTAATCTACGAAAAGTTTCAACTTACACCAGTCGACTGACCATCAGCAAAAAGTCTACAAACAATAAATGCTGAAGGGGATTTAGAGAACTGTGTACCCTCTACCTTCTGGTGAGACATAAAAGCCAATAATGAGAAAAGAAAGGAGCTGTGTTTAAAAGTAAAAATGGAGGTACCATTCAATCCAGCAGGTGCACCAATGGACCTCTCACCTGAGAAGACAAGAATCGAGAAGACACAGGCCGCAAAAGCTGCAGTGCAGCCTTATTCACAATAGCCAAGACAGTGAAGCAATCAAAATATCCAACAAGAGGTGAATGGATAAAGAAGAAGTGGTCCATGTACAGAGTGGAATATTAACCATGGAAAACAACGAACCATTGCTCTCTGAGGCACCGCAAAGGAGGCTGGAGATAGTCACGAAACATGAGGTAAGTCGGAAAGCAAAAGACCTATATTCTATGATATCACTTATAGGCGTTATCTAATAACTGACACAAAGGAACATATATCCACAGAGAAAGACACTCACAGACTTAGAAAATAAAACTATGCTCAACTAAAAGGAAAGGTGGGGGGAATGGATAAATTAAGATTAGTGTTACTATATGTATACAAACACATATTATATACATATCTCAAAAATACCGACCATATAGCAAGGGAGGTCTGCGGAACCCTCTGTAACATTTTACATGGGAAGAGGATCTGTACTTGAATAGACATATATAATGTCCAAATGAACCAGAGTGTGTTCACCTAGGACAAACAATATTCTAACCTTTAGCCCAATTAAAACACCTTTAAAAACCAAGAAGAAATAATGAGACATAAACTTATGGGGGTTTCTCCACGCACATTCTAATGTAATTTACAACCTAGGAACACGACTTCCAGAAAGGCTCTGCTGCCCTACCACCCAGATTTGGGAATGGAGAAATGCTGCCTCCTTGAGGCCACTTCCCACAACAGCAGCTTTAATCCCATTGCTCTAGGTCACTAAATATTCACAAAACTTGAAGTTCGGGAAATGAGACCTGCTCTCTAAAAAAACTCTTGGGTGGAAAATCGCCCAAAAAATTCAAAAGAGGGCAACCTTCCAAGAAGACAGTTTCAAGAGTTATACTGTACTCCCAATTGTTTCCTTTTTTTAACAGAAAAGAAAACAGCGGAGAAAAATGATGAGTTTTACGAATTTTCAACGACTTACAAACCCAAATTACAAAAACCTATGAGCTCACAGCAGCCAGAAGGGCCATTAGCATAAATGCTGCAAACAATAAATGATGAAGCGATTGTGGAGAAATGCGTACCCTCGATTCTAAGGGGGACGTGGTAAGAGCCACTAATGAAAACACAAAGAAGGTGCTTTGAAAAGGGAAACACGGTGCTACCAGTCAGTGAATCACACCCACTGCAGGGCCTATCACCTGAGAAAATGAGAATCAAAAAGTCACAGGCTGGCAATCCTGCACTCCAACAATATTTACCATAGCCAACACTTGGAAGCAATGAAAATGTCCATCAACCGAGGAATGCACAAAGAAGAAGTGGTCCACGTACACAGTGGAAAATTACTCCAATAAAAAATAAAAATTAAATTTAAAAATCCAACACAACTAAGGAGACATCAGCTTGTGTGGGTTGGTCCGGGCACACTCCACTCTAATTTATAACCGAGAAACACCACAGGCCGCAAGGGCTTTTCCCTAGTTACCAGGGTGGGGAACATAGAAAGGCTGCCGTCCTCTGGCAGTTACCTGCAAAAGCAGCTTTAAAGCCTGTGCTAATGATCATTTCATATGAATAAGTACTGCAGAAGTGTAAATGAAACCTGCCCTCAAAATGTCTTCAGGGAGGTAAAGGCCAAAACGTTTCAAAATGTGACACATACTTTAAGAGAACACTTTGTAGAACTAAGGGGTAGTCACAGCTTGAAAAATAAAAAGGACATGCCTTAAAGCTCAATTTCAACGGATTATGAGGCACATGCAAATTCAACCACAAAGAGGTATCAGCTCACACTTGTCAGAATAACCATCAGCAAGAAAACTACAAACAATAAATGCTGAAGGTGTTGTGGAGAAATGCATACCCTCAACTGCAAGTGGGACATAAGTTGGAAAGGGCCACAAACTCGAACAGAATGGGGGTGCCTTAAAAACGTAAACATTGAGCTACCATATGATCCAGCAGGCCCACTCCTCCACCTATAATCTAAGAAGAGAGAATTGGAAAGACACAGGCAGGCAAATCTGCATTGCACAGTATTACAATAGCCAAGATATGGAAGTAACCAAAAAGTCCACCAACAGATGGGTGGACAAAGAAGTACTCCTCCATGTACAGATGGAATATTCGCTAGTGAAGAATATGAAACAATGCCATTTGCAGCGCCATAGATGAGTCTAGACGTAATCACGCCACGTGTAGTCAGTGAGAAAGCAAAATACATATATCCTATGATATCACTTTCAGGAGTTACTTAAAAATTGATACCAATGAAGATATTTCCACAGAGAAAGGCAATCACAGATTCATTAAAAAACTTATGGTTCACCAAATAGAAAGGGATGAGGATTGGATACATTACCATATTGGGGTTAACAGAGATATACAAACCATGTGAAATATATAACCACCAAAGACGTACGGAAGACCAGGAAGAGACTACTCAACATTGTGTCATAACCTACATGGGAAAAGGATGCGAGGAAGAAAAGATACACGTATATGTGTGAAAGACCCACATCTTGCACACCTATAGCAAACAAACCAATGTAATCAAATCTGCCTGGGTAAAAAATAAAAAGTAAATTACAAATATGAACAAGAAGTAATGAGACACAAACTTAAAGGGCTTTTTCCTGGCACGTTCCATTCTAATATACAACCTGGAATACCACTTCCATTAAGGCTCTGTTTCCCTAGTAACCAAATTTGGCAAAGGAGAAATGCTGCCACCTTGTGGCCGTTTCCTGCAAGAGCAGCTTTAAAGTCCCAGCTAATGGTCACTTAACATTCACAAGGACTCAGGGCTGTAAAAGACACTTGCCCTAAAAATTTGTGCTGAAGTAGGGAATGGACAAAAAATTCACAACAGGCAAATGTTTCAAGAAGAGATTATGAAGAGTTAAGTTTTACTCACACTCTTTTTAAAAAAAAGAAAAATGGATAAAAGCTCAACCTCAGGGAGTGTTAGACGCATGCAATCTAATCTACGAAAAGTTTCAACTTACACCAGTCGACTGACCATCAGCAAAAAGTCTACAAACAATAAATGCTGAAGGGGATTTAGAGAACTGTGTACCCTCTACCTTCTGGTGAGACATAAAAGCCAATAATGAGAAAAGAAAGGAGCTGTGTTTAAAAGTAAAAATGGAGGTACCATTCAATCCAGCAGGTGCACCAATGGACCTCTCACCTGAGAAGACAAGAATCGAGAAGACACAGGCCGCAAAAGCTGCAGTGCAGCCTTATTCACAATAGCCAAGACAGTGAAGCAATCAAAATATCCAACAAGAGGTGAATGGATAAAGAAGAAGTGGTCCATGTACAGAGTGGAATATTAACCATGGAAAACAACGAACCATTGCTCTCTGAGGCACCGCAAAGGAGGCTGGAGATAGTCACGAAACATGAGGTAAGTCGGAAAGCAAAAGACCTATATTCTATGATATCACTTATAGGCGTTATCTAATAACTGACACAAAGGAACATATATCCAC
>NW_028124646.1:0-77395 GCF_965194825.1 Balaenoptera physalus
AAGCTGCAGTGCAGCCTTATTCACAATAGCCAAGACAGTGAAGCAATCAAAATGTCCAACAACAGGTGAATGGATAAAGAAGAAGTGGTCCATGTACACAATGGAATATTAGCCATGGAAAACAACGAACCATTGCTCTTTGAGGCACCAGAAATGAGTCTGCAGATAATCATGAAAGATGAGGTAAGTTGGAAAGCAAAAGACCTGTATTCTATGATATCACTTATAGGCGTTATCTAATAACTGACACAAATGAACATATTTCCACAGAGAAAGACACTCACAGACTTAGAAAATAAAACTATGCTCAACTAAAAGGAAAGGTGGGGGAATGGATAAATTAAGATTACTGTTACTATATGTATACAAACACAAATTATATAAATATCTCAAAAATACCGACCATATAGCAAGGGAGGTCTGCGGAACCCTCTGTAACATTTTACATGGGAAGAGGATCTGTACTTGAATAGACATATATAATGTACAAATGAACCAGATTGTGTTCACCTAGGACAAACAATATTCTAAGCTTTACCCCAATTTAAAAAAAAAAATTAAAACAAAGAAGAAATAATGAGACATAAACTTATAGGGCTTTCTCCGTGCACATTTCAATGTAATTTACAACCTAGGAACACGACTTCCAGAAAGGCTCTGCTGCCCTACTACCCAGATTTGGGAATGGAGAAATGCTGCCTGCTTCAGTTCACTTCCCACAACAGGAGCTTTAAAACCATTGCTAAAGGTCACTAAATATTCACAAAACTTGCAGTTCGGTAAATGACACCTGCTCTCTAAAAAGAGTCTCAGGTGGAAAATCGACCAAAAAATTCAAAAGAGGGCAACCTTCCAAGAAGACAATATCAAGAGTTATATTGTACTCCCAATTGTTTCCTTTTTTCAACAGAAAAGAAAACGGCGGTGAAAAATGATGAGTTTTACGAATTTTCAAAGCCTTGCAAACCCAAATTACAAAACCCTATCAGCTCACAGCAGCCAGCAGGGCCATTAGCATAAATGCTGCAAACAATAGATACTGAAGCGATTGTGGAGAAATGTGTACCCTCGATTCTAAGGGGGACGTGGTAAGTGCCACTAATGAAAACACAAAGAAGGTGCTTTGAAAAGGGAAAAACGATGCTACCAGACAGTCAATCACACCCACTGCTGGGGCTATCACCTGAGAAAATGAGAATCAAAAAGTCACAGGCTGGCAATCCTGCACTCCAACAATATTTACCATAGCCAACACTTGGAAGCAATGAAAATGTCCATCAACCGAGGAATGCACAAAGAAGAAGTGGTCCACGTACACAGTGGAAAATTACTCCAATAAAAAATAAAAATTAAATTTAAAAATCCAACAAAACTAAGGAGACATCAGCTTGTGTGGGTTTGTCCGGGCACACTCCACTCTAATTTATAACCGAGAAACACCACAGGCCGCAAGGGCTTTTCCCTAGTTACCAGGGTGGGGAACATAGAAAGGCTGCTGCCCTCTGGCAGTTACCTGCAAAAGCAGTTTTAAAGCCTGTGCTAATGGTCATTTCATAGGAATAAGTACTGCAGAAGTGTAAATGAAACCTGCCCTCAAAATGTCTTCAGGGAGGTAATGGCCAAAACATTTCAAAATGTGACACATACTTTAAGAGAACACTTTGAAGAACTAAGGGGAAATCACAGCTTGAAAAATAAAAAGGACATTCCTTAAAGCTCAATTTCAACGGATTATGAGGCACGTGCGAATTCAACCACAAAGAGGTATCAGGTCACACTTTTCAGAATAACCATCAGCAAGAAAACTACAAACAATAAATGCTGAAGGTGTTGTGGAGAAATGCATACCCTCAACTGCAAGTAGGACATAAGTTGGAGAGGGCCACCAACTAGAACAGAATGGGGGTGCCTTAAAAACGTAAACATTGAGCTACCATATGATCCAGCAGGCCCACTCCTCCACCTATAATCTAAGAAGAGAGAATTGGAAAGACACAGGCAGGCAAATCTGCATTGCACAGTATTACAATATCCAAGATATGGAAGTAACCAAAAAGTCCACCAACAGATGGGTGGACAAAGAAGTACTCCTCCATGTACAGATGGAATATTCGCTAGTGAAAAAAATGAAACAATACCATTTGCAGCGCCATAGATGAGTCTAGACGTAATCACGCCACGGGTAGTCAGTGAGAAAGCAACATACATATATCCTATGATATCACTTTCAGGAGTTACTTAAAAATTGATACCAATGGAGATATTTCCACAGAGAAAGGCAATCACAGTTTCATTAAAAAACTTATGGTTCACCAAATAGAAAGGGATGAGGATTGGATACATTACCATATTGGGGTTAACAGAGATATACAAACCATGTGAAATATATAACCACCAAAGACGTACGGAAGACCAGGAGAAGACTACTCAACATTGTGTCATAACCTACATGGGAAAAGGATGCGAGGAAGAAAAGATACACGTATATGTGTGAAAGACCCACATCTTGCACACCTAGAGCAAACAAACCAATGTAATCAAATCTGCTGGGATAAAAAGTAAAAAGTAAATTACAAATATGAACAAGAAGTAATGAGACATAAATTTAAAGGGCTTTTTCCTGGCCCATTCCATTCTAATTTACAACCTAGAGCACCACTTCCATTAAGCCTCTGTTTCCCCAGGTACCAAATTTGGTAAAGAAGAAATGCTGCCACCTTGTGGCCGTGTCCTGCAAGAGCAGCTTTAAACTCACAGCTAATGGTTACTTAACATTCACAAGGACTCAGGGCTGTAAAGGACACCTGCCCTAAAAAATTGTGCTGAAGTAGTGAATGGACAAAAAAATTCAAAACAGGCAGATGTTTCAAGAAGAGACTATGAAGAGTTATGTATTACTCACGCTCTTTTAAAAAAAAAGGAAAATGGATACAAGCTCAACCTCAGGGTGTGTTGGACCCATGCAATCTAATCTACGAAAAGTTTCAACTTACACCAGTCGACTGACCATCAGCAAAAAGTATACGAACAATAAATGCTGAAGGGGTTTTAGAGAACTGTGTACCCTCTACCTGCTGGTGAGACGTAAAGGGGTAACAGCCAATAATGAGAAAAGAAAGGAGCTGTGTTTAAATGTAAAAATGGAGGTACCATTCAATCCAGCAGGCGCACCATTGGATCTCTCACCTGAGAAGACAAGAATCGAGAAGACACAGGCCGCAAAAGCTGCAGTGCAGCCTTATTCACAATAGCCAAGACAGTGAAGCAATCAAAATGTCCAACAACAGGTGAATGGATAAAGAAGAAGTGGTCCATGTACACAATGGAATATTAGCCATGGAAAACAACGAACCATTGCTCTTTGAGGCACCACAAATGAGTCTGCAGATAATCATGAAAGATGAGGTAAGTTGGAAAGCAAAAGACCTGTATTCTATGATATCACTTATAGGCGTTATCTAATAACTGACACAAATGAACATATTTCCACAGAGAAAGACACTCACAGACTTAGAAAATAAAACTATGCTCAACTGAAAGGAAAGGTGGGGGAATGGATAAATTAAGATTACTGTTACTATATGTATACAAACTCAAATTATATCAATATCTCAAAAATACCGACCATATAGAAAGGGAGTTCTGCGGAACCCTCTGTAACATTTTACATGGGAAGAGGATCTGTACTTGAATAGACATATATAATGTACAAATGAACCAGATTGTGTTCACCTAGGACAAACAATATTCTAAGCTTTACCCCAATTTAAAAAAAAAAATTAAAACAAAGAAGAAATAATGAGACATAAACTTATAGGGCTTTCTCCGTGCACATTTCAATGTAATTTACAACCTAGGAACACGACTTCCAGAAAGGCTCTGCTGCCCTACTACCCAGATTTGGGAATGGAGAAATGCTGCCTGCTTCAGTTCACTTCCCACAACAGGAGCTTTAAAACCATTGCTAAAGGTCACTAAATATTCACAAAACTTGCAGTTCGGTAAATGACACCTGCTCTCTAAAAAGAGTCTCAGGTGGAAAATCGACCAAAAAATTCAAAAGAGGGCAACCTTCCAAGAAGACAATATCAAGAGTTATATTGTACTCCCAATTGTTTCCTTTTTTCAACAGAAAAGAAAACGGCGGTGAAAAATGATGAGTTTTACGAATTTTCAAAGCCTTGCAAACCCAAATTACAAAACCCTATCAGCTCACAGCAGCCAGCAGGGCCATTAGCATAAATGCTGCAAACAATAGATACTGAAGCGATTGTGGAGAAATGTGTACCCTCGATTCTAAGGGGGACGTGGTAAGTGCCACTAATGAAAACACAAAGAAGGTGCTTTGAAAAGGGAAAAACGATGCTACCAGACAGTCAATCACACCCACTGCTGGGGCTATCACCTGAGAAAATGAGAATCAAAAAGTCACAGGCTGGCAATCCTGCACTCCAACAATATTTACCATAGCCAACACTTGGAAGCAATGAAAATGTCCATCAACCGAGGAATGCACAAAGAAGAAGTGGTCCACGTACACAGTGGAAAATTACTCCAATAAAAAATAAAAATTAAATTTAAAAATCCAACAAAACTAAGGAGACATCAGCTTGTGTGGGTTTGTCCGGGCACACTCCACTCTAATTTATAACCGAGAAACACCACAGGCCGCAAGGGCTTTTCCCTAGTTACCAGGGTGGGGAACATAGAAAGGCTGCTGCCCTCTGGCAGTTACCTGCAAAAGCAGTTTTAAAGCCTGTGCTAATGGTCATTTCATAGGAATAAGTACTGCAGAAGTGTAAATGAAACCTGCCCTCAAAATGTCTTCAGGGAGGTAATGGCCAAAACATTTCAAAATGTGACACATACTTTAAGAGAACACTTTGAAGAACTAAGGGGAAATCACAGCTTGAAAAATAAAAAGGACATTCCTTAAAGCTCAATTTCAACGGATTATGAGGCACGTGCGAATTCAACCACAAAGAGGTATCAGGTCACACTTTTCAGAATAACCATCAGCAAGAAAACTACAAACAATAAATGCTGAAGGTGTTGTGGAGAAATGCATACCCTCAACTGCAAGTAGGACATAAGTTGGAGAGGGCCACCAACTAGAACAGAATGGGGGTGCCTTAAAAACGTAAACATTGAGCTACCATATGATCCAGCAGGCCCACTCCTCCACCTATAATCTAAGAAGAGAGAATTGGAAAGACACAGGCAGGCAAATCTGCATTGCACAGTATTACAATATCCAAGATATGGAAGTAACCAAAAAGTCCACCAACAGATGGGTGGACAAAGAAGTACTCCTCCATGTACAGATGGAATATTCGCTAGTGAAAAAAATGAAACAATACCATTTGCAGCGCCATAGATGAGTCTAGACGTAATCACGCCACGGGTAGTCAGTGAGAAAGCAACATACATATATCCTATGATATCACTTTCAGGAGTTACTTAAAAATTGATACCAATGGAGATATTTCCACAGAGAAAGGCAATCACAGTTTCATTAAAAAACTTATGGTTCACCAAATAGAAAGGGATGAGGATTGGATACATTACCATATTGGGGTTAACAGAGATATACAAACCATGTGAAATATATAACCACCAAAGACGTACGGAAGACCAGGAGAAGACTACTCAACATTGTGTCATAACCTACATGGGAAAAGGATGCGAGGAAGAAAAGATACACGTATATGTGTGAAAGACCCACATCTTGCACACCTAGAGCAAACAAACCAATGTAATCAAATCTGCTGGGATAAAAAATAAAAAGTAAATTACAAATATGAACAATAAGTAATGAGACATAAACTTAAAGGGCTTTTTCCTGGCCCATTCCATTCTAATTTACAACCTAGAGCACCACTTCCATTAAGCCTCTGTTTCCCCAGGTACCAAATTTGGTAAAGAAGAAATGCTGCCACCTTGTGGCCGTGTCCTGCAAGAGCAGCTTTAAACTCACAGCTAATGGTTACTTAACATTCACAAGGACTCAGGGCTGTAAAGGACACCTGCCCTAAAAAATTGTGCTGAAGTAGTGAATGGACAAAAAAATTCAAAACAGGCAGATGTTTCAAGAAGAGACTATGAAGAGTTATGTATTACTCACGCTCTTCTAAAAAAAAAGGAAAATGGATACAAGCTCAACCTCAGGGTGTGTTAGACCCATGCAATCTAATCTACGAAAAGTTTCAACTTACACCAGTCGACTGACCATCAGCAAAAAGTATATGAACAATAAATGCTGAAGGGGTTTTAGAGAACTGTGTACCCTCTACCTGCTGGTGAGACGTAAAGGGGTAACAGCCAATAATGAGAAAAGAAAGGAGCTGTGTTTAAAAGTAAAAATGGAGGTACCATTCAATCCAGCAGGCGCACCATTGGATCTCTCACCTGAGAAGACAAGAATCGAGAAGACACAGGCCGCAAAAGCTGCAGTGCAGCCTTATTCACAATAGCCAAGACAGTGAAGCAATCAAAATGTCCAACAACATGTGAATGGATAAAGAAGAAGTGGTCCATGTACACAATGGAATATTAGCCATGGAAAAGAACGAACCATTGCTCTTTGAGGCACCACAAATGAGTCTGCAGATAATCATGAAAGATGAGGTAAGTTGGAAAGCAAAAGACCTGTATTCTATGATATCACTTATAGGCGTTATCTAATAACTGACACAAATGAACATATTTCCACAGAGAAAGACACTCACAGACTTAGAAAATAAAACTATGCTCAACTGAAAGGAAAGGTGGGGGAATGGATAAATTAAGATTACTGTTACTATATGTATACAAACACAAATTATATAAATATCTCAAAAATACCGACCATATAGCAAGGGAGGTCTGCGGAACCCTCTGTAACATTTTACATGGGAAGAGGATCTGTACTTGAATAGACATATATAATGTACAAATGAACCAGATTGTGTTCACCTAGGACAAACAATATTCTAAGCTTTACCCCAATTAAAAAAAAAAAAAATTAAAACCAAGAAGAAATAATGAGACATAAACTTATAGGGCTTTCTCCGTGCACATACCAATGTAATTTACAACCTAGGAACACGACTTCCAGAAAGGCTCTGCTGCCCTACTACCCAGATTTGGGAATGGAGAAATGCTGCCTGCTTCAAGTCACTTCCCACATCAGTAGCTTTAAAACCATTGCTAAAGGTCACTAAATATTCACAAAACTTGCAGTTCGGTAAATGACACCTGCTCTCTAAAAAGAGTCTCAGGTGGAAAATCGACCAAAAAATTCAAAAGAGGGCAACCTTCCAAGAAGACAATATCAAGAGTTATATTGTACTCCCAATTGTTTCCTTTTTTCAAGAGAAAAGAAAACGGCGGTGAAAAATGAAGAGTTTTACGAATTTTCAAAGCCATGCAAACCCAAATTACAAAACCCTATCAGCTCACAGCAGCCAGCAGGGCCATTAGCATAAATGCTGCAAACAATAGATACTGAAGCGATTGTGGAGAAATGTGTACCCTCGATTCTAAGGGGGACGTGGTAAGTGCCACTAATGAAAACACAAAGAAGGTGCTTTGAAAAGGGAAAAACGATGCTACCAGTCAGTCAATCACACCCACTGCTGGGGCTATCACCTGAGAAAATGAGAATCAAAAAGTCACAGGCTGGCAATCCTGCACTCCAACAATATTTACCATAGCCAACACTTGGAAGCAATGAAAATGTCCATCAACCGAGGAATGCACAAAGAAGAAGTGGTCCACGTACACAGTGGAAAATTACTCCAATAAAAAATAAAAATTAAATTTAAAAATCCAACAAAACTAAGGAGACATCAGCTTGTGTGGGTTTGTCCGGGCACACTCCACTCTAATTTATAACCGAGAAACACCACAGGCCGCAAGGGCTTTTCCCTAGTTACCAGGGTGGGGAACATAGAAAGGCTGCTGCCCTCTGGCAGTTACCTGCAAAAGCAGTTTTAAAGCCTGTGCTAATGGTCATTTCATAGGAATAAGTACTGCAGAAGTGTAAATGAAACCTGCCCTCAAAATGTCTTCAGGGAGGTAATGGCCAAAACATTTCAAAATGTGACACATACTTTAAGAGAACACTTTGAAGAACTAAGGGGAAATCACAGCTTGAAAAATAAAAAGGACATGCCTTAAAGCTCAATTTCAACGGATTATGAGGCACGTGCGAATTCAACCACAAAGAGGTATCAGGTCACACTTTTCAGAATAACCATCAGCAAGAAAACTACAAACAATAAATGCTGAAGGTGTTGTGGAGAAATGCATACCCTCAACTGCAAGTAGGACATAAGTTGGAAAGGGCCACCAACTAGAACAGAATGGGGGTGCCTTAAAAACGTAAACATTGAGCTACCATATGATCCAGCAGGCCCACTCCTCCACCTATAATCTAAGAAGAGAGAATTGGAAAGACACAGGCAGGCAAATCTGCATTGCACAGTATTACAATATCCAAGATATGGAAGTAACCAAAAAGTCCACCAACAGATGGGTGGACAAAGAAGTACTCCTCCATGTACAGATGGAATATTCGCTAGGGAAAAAAATGAAACAATACCATTTGCAGCGCCATAGATGAGTCTAGACGTAATCACGCCACGGGTAGTCAGTGAGAAAGCAAAACACATATATCCTATGATATCACTTTCAGGAGTTACTTAAAAATTGATACCAATGGAGATATTTCCACAGAGAAAGGCAATCACAGTTTCATTAAAAAACTTATGGTTCACCAAATAGAAAAGGATGAGGATTGGATACATTACCATATTGGGGTTAACAGAGATATACAAACCATGTGAAATATATAACCACCAAAGACGTACGGAAGACCAGGAGAAGACTACTCAACATTGTGTCATAACCTACATGGGAAAAGGATGCGAGGAAGAAAAGATACACGTATATGTGTGAAAGACCCACATCTTGCACACCTAGAGCAAACAAACCAATGTAATCAAATCTGCTGGGATAAAAAATAAAAAGTAAATTACAAATATGAACAATAAGTAATGAGACATAAACTTAAAGGGCTTTTTCCTGGCCCATTCCATTCTAATTTACAACCTAGAGCACCACTTCCATTAAGCCTCTGTTTCCCCAGGTACCAAATTTGGTAAAGAAGAAATGCTGCCACCTTGTGGCCGTGTCCTGCAAGAGCAGCTTTAAACTCACAGCTAATGGTTACTTAACATTCACAAGGACTCAGGGCTGTAAAGGACACCTGCCCTAAAAAATTGTGCTGAAGTAGTGAATGGACAAAAAAATTCAAAACAGGCAGATGTTTCAAGAAGAGACTATGAAGAGTTATGTATTACTCACGCTCTTCTAAAAAAAAAGGAAAATGGATACAAGCTCAACCTCAGGGTGTGTTAGACCCATGCAATCTAATCTACGAAAAGTTTCAACTTACACCAGTCGACTGACCATCAGCAAAAAGTATATGAACAATAAATGCTGAAGGGGTTTTAGAGAACTGTGTACCCTCTACCTGCTGGTGAGACGTAAAGGGGTAACAGCCAATAATGAGAAAAGAAAGGAGCTGTGTTTAAAAGTAAAAATGGAGGTACCATTCAATCCAGCAGGCGCACCATTGGATCTCTCACCTGAGAAGACAAGAATCGAGAAGACACAGGCCGCAAAAGCTGCAGTGCAGCCTTATTCACAATAGCCAAGACAGTGAAGCAATCAAAATGTCCAACAACATGTGAATGGATAAAGAAGAAGTGGTCCATGTACACAATGGAATATTAGCCATGGAAAAGAACGAACCATTGCTCTTTGAGGCACCACAAATGAGTCTGCAGATAATCATGAAAGATGAGGTAAGTTGGAAAGCAAAAGACCTGTATTCTATGATATCACTTATAGGCGTTATCTAATAACTGACACAAATGAACATATTTCCACAGAGAAAGACACTCACAGACTTAGAAAATAAAACTATGCTCAACTGAAAGGAAAGGTGGGGGAATGGATAAATTAAGATTACTGTTACTATATGTATACAAACACAAATTATATAAATATCTCAAAAATACCGACCATATAGCAAGGGAGGTCTGCGGAACCCTCTGTAACATTTTACATGGGAAGAGGATCTGTACTTGAATAGACATATATAATGTACAAATGAACCAGATTGTGTTCACCTAGGACAAACAATATTCTAAGCTTTACCCCAATTAAAAAAAAAAAAAATTAAAACCAAGAAGAAATAATGAGACATAAACTTATAGGGCTTTCTCCGTGCACATACCAATGTAATTTACAACCTAGGAACACGACTTCCAGAAAGGCTCTGCTGCCCTACTACCCAGATTTGGGAATGGAGAAATGCTGCCTGCTTCAAGTCACTTCCCACATCAGTAGCTTTAAAACCATTGCTAAAGGTCACTAAATATTCACAAAACTTGCAGTTCGGTAAATGACACCTGCTCTCTAAAAAGAGTCTCAGGTGGAAAATCGACCAAAAAATTCAAAAGAGGGCAACCTTCCAAGAAGACAATATCAAGAGTTATATTGTACTCCCAATTGTTTCCTTTTTTCAAGAGAAAAGAAAACGGCGGTGAAAAATGAAGAGTTTTACGAATTTTCAAAGCCATGCAAACCCAAATTACAAAACCCTATCAGCTCACAGCAGCCAGCAGGGCCATTAGCATAAATGCTGCAAACAATAGATACTGAAGCGATTGTGGAGAAATGTGTACCCTCGATTCTAAGGGGGACGTGGTAAGTGCCACTAATGAAAACACAAAGAAGGTGCTTTGAAAAGGGAAAAACGATGCTACCAGTCAGTCAATCACACCCACTGCTGGGGCTATCACCTGAGAAAATGAGAATCAAAAAGTCACAGGCTGACAATCCTGCACTCCAACAATATTTACCATAGCCAACACTTGGAAGCAATGAAAATGTCCATCAACCGAGGAATGCACAAAGAAGAAGTGGTCCACGTACACAGTGGAAAATTACTCCAATAAAAAATAAAAATTAAATTTAAAAATCCAACAAAACTAAGGAGACATCAGCTTGTGTGGGTTTGTCCGGACACACTCCACTCTAATTTATAACCGAGAAACACCACAGGCCGCAAGGGCTTTTCCCTAGTTACCAGGGTGGGGAACATAGAAAGGCTGCTGCCCTCTGGCAGTTACCTGCAAAAGCAGTTTTAAAGCCTGTGCTAATGGTCATTTCATAGGAATAAGTACTGCAGAAGTGTAAATGAAACCTGCCCTCAAAATGTCTTCAGGGAGGTAATGGCCAAAACATTTCAAAATGTGACACATACTTTAAGAGAACACTTTGAAGAACTAAGGGGAAATCACAGCTTGAAAAATAAAAAGGACATGCCTTAAAGCTCAATTTCAACGGATTATGAGGCACGTGCGAATTCAACCACAAAGAGGTATCAGGTCACACTTTTCAGAATAACCATCAGCAAGAAAACTACAAACAATAAATGCTGAAGGTGTTGTGGAGAAATGCATACCCTCAACTGCAAGTAGGACATAAGTTGGAAAGGGCCACCAACTAGAACAGAATGGGGGTGCCTTAAAAACGTAAACATTGAGCTACCATATGATCCAGCAGGCCCACTCCTCCACCTATAATCTAAGAAGAGAGAATTGGAAAGACACAGGCAGGCAAATCTGCATTGCACAGTATTACAATATCCAAGATATGGAAGTAACCAAAAAGTCCACCAACAGATGGGTGGACAAAGAAGTACTCCTCCATGTACAGATGGAATATTCGCTAGGGAAAAAAATGAAACAATACCATTTGCAGCGCCATAGATGAGTCTAGACGTAATCACGCCACGGGTAGTCAGTGAGAAAGCAAAACACATATATCCTATGATATCACTTTCAGGAGTTACTTAAAAATTGATACCAATGGAGATATTTCCACAGAGAAAGGCAATCACAGTTTCATTAAAAAACTTATGGTTCACCAAATAGAAAGGGATGAGGATTGGATACATTACCATATTGGGGTTAACAGAGATATACAAACCATGTGAAATATATAACCACCAAAGACGTACGGAAGACCAGGAGAAGACTACTCAACATTGTGTCATAACCTACATGGGAAAAGGATGCGAGGAAGAAAAGATACACGTATATGTGTGAAAGACCCACATCTTGCACACCTAGAGCAAACAAACCAATGTAATCAAATCTGCTGGGATAAAAAATAAAAAGTAAATTACAAATATGAACAAGAAGTAATGAGACATAAACTTAAAGGGCTTTTTCCTGGCCCATTCCATTCTAATTTACAACCTAGAACACCACTTCCATTAAGCCTCTGTTTCCCCAGGTACCAAATTTGGTAAAGAAGAAATGCTGCCACCTTGTGGCCGTGTCCTGCAAGAGCAGCTTTAAACTCACAGCTAATGGTTACTTAACATTCACAAGGACTCAGGGCTGTAAAGGACACCTGCCCTAAAAAATTGTGCTGAAGTAGTGAATGGACAAAAAAATTCAAAACAGGCAGATGTTTCAAGAGGAGACTATGAAGAGTTATGTATTACTCACGCTCTTTTAAAAAAAAAGGAAAATGGATACAAGCTCAACCTCATGGTGTGTTAGACCCATGCAATCTAATCTACGAAAAGTTTCAACTTACACCAGTCGACTGACCATCAGCATAAAGTATACGAACAATAAATGCTGAAGGGGTTTTAGAGAACTGTGTACCCTCTACCTGCTGGTGAGACGTAAAGGGGTAACAGCCAATAATGAGAAAAGAAAGGAGCTGTGTTTAAAAGTAAAAATGGAGGTACCATTCAATCCAGCAGGCGCACCATTGGATCTCTCACCTGAGAAGACAAGAATCGAGAAGACACAGGCCGCAAAAGCTGCAGTGCAGCCTTATTCACAATAGCCAAGACAGTGAAGCAATCAAAATGTCCAACAACAGGTGAATGGATAAAGAAGAAGTGGTCCATGTACACAATGGAATATTAGCCATGGAAAACAACGAACCATTGCTCTTTGAGGCACCACAAATGAGTCTGCAGATAATCATGAAAGATGAGGTAAGTTGGAAAGCAAAAGACCTGTATTCTATGATATCACTTATAGGCGTTATCTAATAACTGACACAAATGAACATATTTCCACAGAGAAAGACACTCACAGACTTAGAAAATAAAACTATGCTCAACTGAAAGGAAAGGTGGGGGAATGGATAAATTAAGATTACTGTTACTATATGTATACAAACTCAAATTATATCAATATCTCAAAAATACCGACCATATAGAAAGGGAGTTCTGCGGAACCCTCTGTAACATTTTACATGGGAAGAGGATCTGTACTTGAATAGACATATATAATGTACAAATGAACCAGATTGTGTTCACCTAGGACAAACAATATTCTAAGCTTTACCCCAATTTAAAAAAAAAAATTAAAACCAAGAAGAAATAATGAGACATAAACTTATAGGGCTTTCTCCGTGCACATTTCAATGTAATTTACAACCTAGGAACACGACTTCCAGAAAGGCTCTGCTGCCCTACTACCCAGATTTGGGAATGGAGAAATGCTGCCTGCTTCAGTTCACTTCCCACAACAGGAGCTTTAAAACCATTGCTAAAGGTCACTAAATATTCACAAAACTTGCAGTTCGGTAAATGACACCTGCTCTCTAAAAAGAGTCTCAGGTGGAAAATCGACCAAAAAATTCAAAAGAGGGCAACCTTCCAAGAAGACAATATCAAGAGTTATATTGTACTCCCAATTGTTTCCTTTTTTCAACAGAAAAGAAAACGGCGGTGAAAAATGATGAGTTTTACGAATTTTCAAAGCCTTGCAAACCCAAATTACAAAACCCTATCAGCTCACAGCAGCCAGCAGGGCCATTAGCATAAATGCTGCAAACAATAGATACTGAAGCGATTGTGGAGAAATGTGTACCCTCGATTCTAAGGGGGACGTGGTAAGTGCCACTAATGAAAACACAAAGAAGGTGCTTTGAAAAGGGAAAAACGATGCTACCAGACAGTCAATCACACCCACTGCTGGGGCTATCACCTGAGAAAATGAGAATCAAAAAGTCACAGGCTGGCAATCCTGCACTCCAACAATATTTACCATAGCCAACACTTGGAAGCAATGAAAATGTCCATCAACCGAGGAATGCACAAAGAAGAAGTGGTCCACGTACACAGTGGAAAATTACTCCAATAAAAAATAAAAATTAAATTTAAAAATCCAACAAAACTAAGGAGACATCAGCTTGTGTGGGTTTGTCCGGGCACACTCCACTCTAATTTATAACCGAGAAACACCACAGGCCGCAAGGGCTTTTCCCTAGTTACCAGGGTGGGGAACATAGAAAGGCTGCTGCCCTCTGGCAGTTACCTGCAAAAGCAGTTTTAAAGCCTGTGCTAATGGTCATTTCATAGGAATAAGTACTGCAGAAGTGTAAATGAAACCTGCCCTCAAAATGTCTTCAGGGAGGTAATGGCCAAAACATTTCAAAATGTGACACATACTTTAAGAGAACACTTTGAAGAACTAAGGGGAAATCACAGCTTGAAAAATAAAAAGGACATTCCTTAAAGCTCAATTTCAACGGATTATGAGGCACGTGCGAATTCAACCACAAAGAGGTATCAGGTCACACTTTTCAGAATAACCATCAGCAAGAAAACTACAAACAATAAATGCTGAAGGTGTTGTGGAGAAATGCATACCCTCAACTGCAAGTAGGACATAAGTTGGAGAGGGCCACCAACTAGAACAGAATGGGGGTGCCTTAAAAACGTAAACATTGAGCTACCATATGATCCAGCAGGCCCACTCCTCCACCTATAATCTAAGAAGAGAGAATTGGAAAGACACAGGCAGGCAAATCTGCATTGCACAGTATTACAATATCCAAGATATGGAAGTAACCAAAAAGTCCACCAACAGATGGGTGGACAAAGAAGTACTCCTCCATGTACAGATGGAATATTCGCTAGTGAAAAAAATGAAACAATACCATTTGCAGCGCCATAGATGAGTCTAGACGTAATCACGCCACGGGTAGTCAGTGAGAAAGCAACATACATATATCCTATGATATCACTTTCAGGAGTTACTTAAAAATTGATACCAATGGAGATATTTCCACAGAGAAAGGCAATCACAGTTTCATTAAAAAACTTATGGTTCACCAAATAGAAAGGGATGAGGATTGGATACATTACCATATTGGGGTTAACAGAGATATACAAACCATGTGAAATATATAACCACCAAAGACGTACGGAAGACCAGGAGAAGACTACTCAACATTGTGTCATAACCTACATGGGAAAAGGATGCGAGGAAGAAAAGATACACGTATATGTGTGAAAGACCCACATCTTGCACACCTAGAGCAAACAAACCAATGTAATCAAATCTGCTGGGATAAAAAATAAAAAGTAAATTACAAATATGAACAATAAGTAATGAGACATAAACTTAAAGGGCTTTTTCCTGGCCCATTCCATTCTAATTTACAACCTAGAGCACCACTTCCATTAAGCCTCTGTTTCCCCAGGTACCAAATTTGGTAAAGAAGAAATGCTGCCACCTTGTGGCCGTGTCCTGCAAGAGCAGCTTTAAACTCACAGCTAATGGTTACTTAACATTCACAAGGACTCAGGGCTGTAAAGGACACCTGCCCTAAAAAATTGTGCTGAAGTAGTGAATGGACAAAAAAATTCAAAACAGGCAGATGTTTCAAGAAGAGACTATGAAGAGTTATGTATTACTCACGCTCTTCTAAAAAAAAAGGAAAATGGATACAAGCTCAACCTCAGGGTGTGTTAGACCCATGCAATCTAATCTACGAAAAGTTTCAACTTACACCAGTCGACTGACCATCAGCAAAAAGTATATGAACAATAAATGCTGAAGGGGTTTTAGAGAACTGTGTACCCTCTACCTGCTGGTGAGACGTAAAGGGGTAACAGCCAATAATGAGAAAAGAAAGGAGCTGTGTTTAAAAGTAAAAATGGAGGTACCATTCAATCCAGCAGGCGCACCATTGGATCTCTCACCTGAGAAGACAAGAATCGAGAAGACACAGGCCGCAAAAGCTGCAGTGCAGCCTTATTCACAATAGCCAAGACAGTGAAGCAATCAAAATGTCCAACAACATGTGAATGGATAAAGAAGAAGTGGTCCATGTACACAATGGAATATTAGCCATGGAAAAGAACGAACCATTGCTCTTTGAGGCACCACAAATGAGTCTGCAGATAATCATGAAAGATGAGGTAAGTTGGAAAGCAAAAGACCTGTATTCTATGATATCACTTATAGGCGTTATCTAATAACTGACACAAATGAACATATTTCCACAGAGAAAGACACTCACAGACTTAGAAAATAAAACTATGCTCAACTGAAAGGAAAGGTGGGGGAATGGATAAATTAAGATTACTGTTACTATATGTATACAAACACAAATTATATAAATATCTCAAAAATACCGACCATATAGCAAGGGAGGTCTGCGGAACCCTCTGTAACATTTTACATGGGAAGAGGATCTGTACTTGAATAGACATATATAATGTACAAATGAACCAGATTGTGTTCACCTAGGACAAACAATATTCTAAGCTTTACCCCAATTAAAAAAAAAAAAAATTAAAACCAAGAAGAAATAATGAGACATAAACTTATAGGGCTTTCTCCGTGCACATACCAATGTAATTTACAACCTAGGAACACGACTTCCAGAAAGGCTCTGCTGCCCTACTACCCAGATTTGGGAATGGAGAAATGCTGCCTGCTTCAAGTCACTTCCCACATCAGTAGCTTTAAAACCATTGCTAAAGGTCACTAAATATTCACAAAACTTGCAGTTCGGTAAATGACACCTGCTCTCTAAAAAGAGTCTCAGGTGGAAAATCGACCAAAAAATTCAAAAGAGGGCAACCTTCCAAGAAGACAATATCAAGAGTTATATTGTACTCCCAATTGTTTCCTTTTTTCAAGAGAAAAGAAAACGGCGGTGAAAAATGAAGAGTTTTACGAATTTTCAAAGCCATGCAAACCCAAATTACAAAACCCTATCAGCTCACAGCAGCCAGCAGGGCCATTAGCATAAATGCTGCAAACAATAGATACTGAAGCGATTGTGGAGAAATGTGTACCCTCGATTCTAAGGGGGACGTGGTAAGTGCCACTAATGAAAACACAAAGAAGGTGCTTTGAAAAGGGAAAAACGATGCTACCAGTCAGTCAATCACACCCACTGCTGGGGCTATCACCTGAGAAAATGAGAATCAAAAAGTCACAGGCTGGCAATCCTGCACTCCAACAATATTTACCATAGCCAACACTTGGAAGCAATGAAAATGTCCATCAACCGAGGAATGCACAAAGAAGAAGTGGTCCACGTACACAGTGGAAAATTACTCCAATAAAAAATAAAAATTAAATTTAAAAATCCAACAAAACTAAGGAGACATCAGCTTGTGTGGGTTTGTCCGGGCACACTCCACTCTAATTTATAACCGAGAAACACCACAGGCCGCAAGGGCTTTTCCCTAGTTACCAGGGTGGGGAACATAGAAAGGCTGCTGCCCTCTGGCAGTTACCTGCAAAAGCAGTTTTAAAGCCTGTGCTAATGGTCATTTCATAGGAATAAGTACTGCAGAAGTGTAAATGAAACCTGCCCTCAAAATGTCTTCAGGGAGGTAATGGCCAAAACATTTCAAAATGTGACACATACTTTAAGAGAACACTTTGAAGAACTAAGGGGAAATCACAGCTTGAAAAATAAAAAGGACATGCCTTAAAGCTCAATTTCAACGGATTATGAGGCACGTGCGAATTCAACCACAAAGAGGTATCAGGTCACACTTTTCAGAATAACCATCAGCAAGAAAACTACAAACAATAAATGCTGAAGGTGTTGTGGAGAAATGCATACCCTCAACTGCAAGTAGGACATAAGTTGGAAAGGGCCACCAACTAGAACAGAATGGGGGTGCCTTAAAAACGTAAACATTGAGCTACCATATGATCCAGCAGGCCCACTCCTCCACCTATAATCTAAGAAGAGAGAATTGGAAAGACACAGGCAGGCAAATCTGCATTGCACAGTATTACAATATCCAAGATATGGAAGTAACCAAAAAGTCCACCAACAGATGGGTGGACAAAGAAGTACTCCTCCATGTACAGATGGAATATTCGCTAGGGAAAAAAATGAAACAATACCATTTGCAGCGCCATAGATGAGTCTAGACGTAATCACGCCACGGGTAGTCAGTGAGAAAGCAAAACACATATATCCTATGATATCACTTTCAGGAGTTACTTAAAAATTGATACCAATGGAGATATTTCCACAGAGAAAGGCAATCACAGTTTCATTAAAAAACTTATGGTTCACCAAATAGAAAGGGATGAGGATTGGATACATTACCATATTGGGGTTAACAGAGATATACAAACCATGTGAAATATATAACCACCAAAGACGTACGGAAGACCAGGAGAAGACTACTCAACATTGTGTCATAACCTACATGGGAAAAGGATGCGAGGAAGAAAAGATACACGTATATGTGTGAAAGACCCACATCTTGCACACCTAGAGCAAACAAACCAATGTAATCAAATCTGCTGGGATAAAAAATAAAAAGTAAATTACAAATATGAACAAGAAGTAATGAGACATAAACTTAAAGGGCTTTTTCCTGGCCCATTCCATTCTAATTTACAACCTAGAACACCACTTCCATTAAGCCTCTGTTTCCCCAGGTACCAAATTTGGTAAAGAAGAAATGCTGCCACCTTGTGGCCGTGTCCTGCAAGAGCAGCTTTAAACTCACAGCTAATGGTTACTTAACATTCACAAGGACTCAGGGCTGTAAAGGACACCTGCCCTAAAAAATTGTGCTGAAGTAGTGAATGGACAAAAAAATTCAAAACAGGCAGATGTTTCAAGAGGAGACTATGAAGAGTTATGTATTACTCACGCTCTTTTAAAAAAAAAGGAAAATGGATACAAGCTCAACCTCATGGTGTGTTAGACCCATGCAATCTAATCTACGAAAAGTTTCAACTTACACCAGTCGACTGACCATCAGCATAAAGTATACGAACAATAAATGCTGAAGGGGTTTTAGAGAACTGTGTACCCTCTACCTGCTGGTGAGACGTAAAGGGGTAACAGCCAATAATGAGAAAAGAAAGGAGCTGTGTTTAAAAGTAAAAATGGAGGTACCATTCAATCCAGCAGGCGCACCATTGGATCTCTCACCTGAGAAGACAAGAATCGAGAAGACACAGGCCGCAAAAGCTGCAGTGCAGCCTTATTCACAATAGCCAAGAGAGTGAAGCAATCAAAATGTCCAACAACAGGTGAATGGATAAAGAAGAAGTGGTCCATGTACACAATGGAATATTAGCCATGGAAAACAACGAACCATTGCTCTTTGAGGCACCACAAATGAGTCTGCAGATAATCATGAAAGATGAGGTAAGTTGGAAAGCAAAAGACCTTTATTCTATGATATCACTTATAGGCGTTATCTAATAACTGATGCAAATGAACATATTTCCACAGAGAAAGACACTCACAGACTTAGAAAATAAAACTATGCTCAACTGAAAGGAAAGGTGGGGGAATGGATAAATTAAGATTACTGTTACTATATGTATACAAACACAAATTATATAAATATCTCAAAAATTCCGACCATATAGCAAGGGAGGTCTGCGGAACCCTCTGTAACGTTTTACATGGGAAGAGGATCTGTACTTGAATAGACATATATAATGTACAAATGAACCAGATTGTGTTCACCTAGGACAAACAATATTCTAAGCTTTACCCCAATTAAAAAAAAAAAATTAAAACCAAGAAGAAATAATGAGACATAAACTTATAGGGCTTTCTCCGTGCACATTCCAATGTAATTTACAACCTAGGAACACGACTTCCAGAAAGGCTCTGCTGCCCTACTACCCAGATTTGGGAATGGAGAAATGCTGCCTGCTTCAGGTCACTTCCCACAACAGGAGCTTTAAAACCATTGCTAAAGGTCACTAAATATTCACAAAACTTGCAGTTCGGTAAATGACACCTGCTCTCTAAAAAGAGTCTCAGGTGGAAAATCGACCAAAAAATTCAAAAGAGGGCAACCTTCCAAGAAGACAATATCAAGAGTTATATTGTACTCCCAATTGTTTCCTTTTTTCAACAGAAAAGAAAACGGCGGTGAAAAATGATGAGTTTTACGAATTTTCAAAGCCATGCAAACCCAAATTACAAAACCCTATCAGCTCACAGCAGCCAGCAGGGCCATTAGCATAAATGCTGCAAACAATAGATACTGAAGCGATTGTGGAGAAATGTGTACCCTCGATTCTAAGGGGGACGTGGTAAGTGCCACTAATGAAAACACAAAGAAGGTGCTTTGAAAAGGGAAAAACGATGCTACCAGTCAGTCAATCACACCCACTGCTGGGGCTATCACCTGAGAAAATGAGAATCAAAAAGTCACAGGCTGGCAATCCTGCACTCCAACAATATTTACCATAGCCAACACTTGGAAGCAATGAAAATGTCCATCAACCGAGGAATGCACAAAGAAGAAGTGGTCCACGTACACAGTGGAAAATTACTCCAATAAAAAATAAAAATTAAATTTAAAAATCCAACAAAACTAAGGAGACATCAGCTTGTGTGGGTTTGTCCGGGCACACTCCACTCTAATTTATAACCGAGAAACACCACAGGCCGCAAGGGCTTTTCCCTAGTTACCAGGGTGGGGAACATAGAAAGGCTGCTGCCCTCTGGCAGTTACCTGCAAAAGCAGTTTTAAAGCCTGTGCTAATGGTCATTTCATAGGAATAAGTACTGCAGAAGTGTAAATGAAACCTGCCCTCAAAATGTCTTCAGGGAGGTAATGGCCAAAACATTTCAAAATGTGACACATACTTTAAGAGAACACTTTGAAGAAATAAGGGGAAATCACAGCTTGAAAAATAAAAAGGACATGCCTTAAAGCTCAATTTCAACGGATTATGAGGCACGTGCGAATTCAACCACAAAGAGGTATCAGGTCACACTTTTCAGAATAACCATCAGCAAGAAAACTACAAACAATAAATGCTGAAGGTGTTGTGGAGAAATGCATACCCTCAACTGCAAGTAGGACATAAGTTGGAAAGGGCCGCCAACTAGAACAGAATGGGGGTGCCTTAAAAACATAAACATTGAGCTACCATATGATCCAGCAGGCCCACTCCTCCACCTATAATCTAAGAAGAGAGAATTGGAAAGACACAGGCAGGCAAATCTGCATTGCACAGTATTACAATATCCAAGATATGGAAGTAACCAAAAAGTCCACCAACAGATGGGTGGACAAAGAAGTACTCCTCCATGTACAGATGGAATATTCGCTAGTGAAAAAAATGAAACAATACCATTTGCAGCGCCATAGATGAGTCTAGACGTAATCACGCCACGGGTAGTCAGTGAGAAAGCAAAATACATATATCCTATGATATCACTTTCAGGCGTTACTTAAAAATTGATACCAATGAAGATATTTCCACAGAGAAAGGCAATCACAGTTTCATTAAAAAACTTATGGTTCACCAAATAGAAAGGGATGAGGATTGGATACATTACCATATTGGGGTTAACAGAGATATACAAACCATGTGAAATATATAACCACCAAAGACGTACGGAAGACCAGGAGAAGACTACTCAACATTGTGTCATAACCTACATGGGAAAAGGATGCGAGGAAGAAAAGATACACGTATATGTGTGAAAGACCCACATCTTGCACACCTAGAGCAAACAAACCAATGTAATCAAATCTGCTGGGATAAAAAGTAAAAAGTAAATTACAAATATGAACAAGAAGTAATGAGACATAAATTTAAAGGGCTTTTTCCTGGCCCATTCCATTCTAATTTACAACCTAGAACACCACTTCCATTAAGCCTCTGTTTCCCCAGGTACCAAATTTGGTAAAGAAGAAATGCTGCCACCTTGTGGCCGTGTCCTGCAAGAGCAGCTTTAAACTCACAGCTAATGGTTACTTAACATTCACAAGGACTCAGGGCTGTAAAGGACACCTGCCCTAAAAAATTGTGCTGAAGTAGTGAATGGACAAAAAAATTCAAAACAGGCAGATGTTTCAAGAAGAGACTATGAAGAGTTATGTATTACTCACGCTCTTTTAAAAAAAAAGGAAAATGGATACAAGCTCAACCTCAGGGTGTGTTAGACCCATGCAATCTAATCTACGAAAAGTTTCAACTTACACCAGTCGACTGACCATCAGCAAAAAGTATACGAACAATAAATGCTGAAGGGGTTTTAGAGAACTGTGTACCCTCTACCTGCTGGTGAGACGTAAAGGGGTAACAGCCAATAATGAGAAAAGAAAGGAGCTGTGTTTAAAAGTAAAAATGGAGGTACCATTCAATCCAGCAGGCGCACCATTGGATCTCTCACCTGAGAAGAGAAGAATCGAGAAGACACAGGCCGCAAAAGCTGCAGTGCAGCCTTATTCACAATAGCCAAGACAGTGAAGCAATCAAAATGTCCAACAACAGGTGAATGGATAAAGAAGAAGTGGTCCATGTACACAATGGAATATTAGCCATGGAAAACAACGAACCATTGCTCTTTGAGGCACCAGAAATGAGTCTGCAGATAATCATGAAAGATGAGGTAAGTTGGAAAGCAAAAGACCTGTATTCTATGATATCACTTATAGGCGTTATCTAATAACTGAAACAAATGAACATATTTCCACAGAGAAAGACACTCACAGACTTAGAAAATAAAACTATGCTCAACTAAAAGGAAAGGTGGGGGAATGGATATATTAAGATTACTGTTACTATATGTATACAAACACAAATTATATAAATATCTCAAAAATACCGACCATATAGCAAGGGAGATCTGCGGAACCCTCTGTAACATTTTACATGGGAAGAGGATCTGTACTTGAATAGCCATATATAATGTACAATTGAACCAGATTGTGTTCACCTAGGACAAACAATATTCTAAGCTTTACCCCAATTAAAAAAAAAAAATTAAAACCAAGAAGAAATAATGAGACATAAACTTATAGGGCTTTCTCCGTGCACATTCCAATGTAATTTACAACCTAGGAACACGACTTCCAGAAAGGCTCTGCTGCCCTACTACCCAGATTTGGGAATGGAGAAATGCTGCCTGCTTCAGGTCACTTCCCACAACAGGAGCTTTAAAACCATTGCTAAAGGTCACTAAATATTCACAAAACTTGCAGTTCGGTAAATGACACCTGCTCTCTAAAAAGAGTCTCAGGTGGAAAATCGACCAAAAAATTCAAAAGAGGGCAACCTTCCAAGAAGACAATATCAAGAGTTATATTGTACTCCCAATTGTTTCCTTTTTTCAACAGAAAAGAAAACGGCGGTGAAAAATGATGAGTTTTACGAATTTTCAAAGCCATGCAAACCCAAATTACAAAACCCTATCAGCTCACAGCAGCCAGCAGGGCCATTAGCATAAATGCTGCAAACAATAGATACTGAAGCGATTGTGGAGAAATGTGTACCCTCGATTCTAAGGGGGACGTGGTAAGTGCCACTAATGAAAACACAGAGAAGGTGCTTTGAAAAGGGAAAAACGATGCTACCAGTCAGTCAATCACACCCACTGCTGGGGCTATCACCTGAGAAAATGAGAATCAAAAAGTCACAGGCTGGCAATCCTGCACTCCAACAATATTTACCATAGCCAACACTTGGAAGCAATGAAAATGTCCATCAACCGAGGAATGCACAAAGAAGAAGTGGTCCACGTACACAGTGGAAAATTACTCCAATAAAAAATAAAAATTAAATTTAAAAATCCAACAAAACTAAGGAGACATCAGCTTGTGTGGGTTTGTCCGGGCACACTCCACTCTAATTTATAACCGAGAAACACCACAGGCCGCAAGGGCTTTTCCCTAGTTACCAGGGTGGGGAACATAGAAAGGCTGCTGCCCTCTGGCAGTTACCTGCAAAAGCAGTTTTAAAGCCTGTGCTAATGGTCATTTCATAGGAATAAGTACTGCAGAAGTGTAAATGAAACCTGCCCTCAAAATGTCTTCAGGGAGGTAATGGCCAAAACATTTCAAAATGTGACACATACTTTAAGAGAACACTTTGAAGAACTAAGGGGAAATCACAGCTTGAAAAATAAAAAGGACATGCCTTAAAGCTCAATTTCAACGGATTATGAGGCACGTGCGAATTCAACCACAAAGAGGTATCAGGTCACACTTTTCAGAATAACCATCAGCAAGAAAACTACAAACAATAAATGCTGAAGGTGTTGTGGAGAAATGCATACCCTCAACTGCAAGTAGGACATAAGTTGGAGAGGGCCACCAACTAGAACAGAATGGGGGTTCCTTAAAAACGTAAACATTGAGCTACCATATGATCCAGCAGGCCCACTCCTCCACCTATAATCTAAGAAGAGAGAATTGGAAAGACACAGGCAGGCAAATCTGCATTGCACAGTATTACAATATCCAAGATATGGAAGTAACCAAAAAGTCCACCAACAGATGGGTGGACAAAGAAGTACTCCTCCATGTACAGATGGAATATTCGCTAGTGAAAAAAATGAAACAATACCATTTGCAGCGCCATAGATGAGTCTAGACGTAATCACGCCACGGGTAGTCAGTGAGAAAGCAAAATACATATATCCTATGATATCACTTTCAGGAGTTACTTAAAAATTGATACCAATGAAGATATTTCCACAGAGAAAGGCAATCACAGTTTCATTAAAAAACTTATGGTTCACCAAATAGAAAGGGATGAGGATTGGATACATTACCATATTGGGGTTAACAGAGATATACAAACCATGTGAAATATATAACCACCAAAGACGTACGGAAGACCAGGAGAAGACTACTCAACATTGTGTCATAACCTACATGGGAAAAGGATGCGAGGAAGAAAAGATACACGTATATGTGTGAAAGACCCACATCTTGCACACCTAGAGCAAACAAACGAATGTAATCAAATCTGCTGGGATAAAAAGTAAAAAGTAAATTACAAATATGAACAAGAAGTAATGAGACATAAATTTAAAGGGCTTTTTCCTGGCCCATTCCATTCTAATTTACAACCTAGAACACCACTTCCATTAAGCCTCTGTTTCCCCAGGTACCAAATTTGGTAAAGAAGAAATGCTGCCACCTTGTGGCCGTGTCCTGCAAGAGCAGATTTAAACTCACAGCTAATGGTTACTTAACATTCACAAGGACTCAGGGCTGTAAAGGACACCTGCCCTAAAAAATTGTGCTGAAGTAGTGAATGGACAAAAAAATTCAAAACAGGCAGATGTTTCAAGAAGAGACTATGAAGAGTTATGTATTACTCACGCTCTTTTAAAAAAAAAGGAAAATGGATACAAGCTCAACCTCAGGGTGTGTTAGACCCATGCAATCTAATCTACGAAAAGTTTCAACTTACACCAGTCGACTGACCATCAGCAAAAAGTATACGAACAATAAATGCTGAAGGGGTTTTAGAGAACTGTGTACCCTCTACCTGCTGGTGAGACGTAAAGGGGTAACAGCCAATAATGAGAAAAGAAAGGAGCTGTGTTTAAAAGTAAAAATGGAGGTACCATTCAATCCAGCAGGCGCACCATTGGATCTCTCACCTGAGAAGACAAGAATCGAGAAGACACAGGCCGCAAAAGCTGCAGTGCAGCCTTATTCACAATAGCCAAGACAGTGAAGCAATCAAAATGTCCAACAACAGGTGAATGGATAAAGAAGAAGTGGTCCATGTACACAATGGAATATTAGCCATGGAAAACAACGAACCATTGCTCTTTGAGGCACCAGAAATGAGTCTGCAGATAATCATGAAAGATGAGGTAAGTTGGAAAGCAAAAGACCTGTATTCTATGATATCACTTATAGGCGTTATCTAATAACTGACACAAATGAACATATTTCCACAGAGAAAGACACTCACAGACTTAGAAAATAAAACTATGCTCAACTAAAAGGAAAGGTGGGGGAATGGATAAATTAAGATTACTGTTACTATATGTATACAAACACAAATTATATAAATATCTCAAAAATACCGACCATATAGCAAGGGAGGTCTGCGGAACCCTCTGTAACATTTTACATGGGAAGAGGATCTGTACTTGAATAGACATATATAATGTACAAATAAACCAGATTGTGTTCACCTAGGACAAACAATATTCTAAGCTTTACCCCAATTAAAAAAAAAAATTAAAACCAAGAAGAAATAATGAGACATAAACTTATAGGGCTTTCTCTGTGCACATTCCAATGTAATTTACAACCTAGGAACACGACTTCCAGAAAGGCTCTGCTGCCCTACTACCCAGATTTGGGAATGGAGAAATGCTGCCTGCTTCAGGTCACTTCCCACAACAGGAGCTTTAAAACCATTGCTAAAGGTCACTAAATATTCACAAAACTTGCAGTTCGGTAAATGACACCTGCTCTCTAAAAAGAGTCTCAGGTGGAAAATCGACCAAAAAATTCAAAAGAGGGCAACCTTCCAAGAAGACAATATCAAGAGTTATATTGTACTCCCAATTGTTTCCTTTTTTCAACAGAAAAGAAAACGGCGGTGAAAAATGATGAGTTTTACGAATTTTCAAAGCCATGCAAACCCAAATTACAAAACCCTATCAGCTCACAGCAGCCAGCAGGGCCATTAGCATAAATGCTGCAAACAATAGATACTGAAGCGATTGTGGAGAAATGTGTACCCTCGATTCTAAGGGGGACGTGGTAAGTGCCACTAATGAAAACACAGAGAAGGTGCTTTGAAAAGGGAAAAACGATGCTACCAGTCAGTCAATCACACCCACTGCTGGGGCTATCACCTGAGAAAATGAGAATCAAAAAGTCACAGGCTGGCAATCCTGCACTCCAACAATATTTACCATAGCCAACACTTGGAAGCAATGAAAATGTCCATCAACCGAGGAATGCACAAAGAAGAAGTGGTCCACGTACACAGTGGAAAATTACTCCAATAAAAAATAAAAATTAAATTTAAAAATCCAACAAAACTAAGGAGACATCAGCTTGTGTGGGTTTGTCCGGGCACACTCCACTCTAATTTATAACCGAGAAACACCACAGGCCGCAAGGGCTTTTCCCTAGTTACCAGGGTGGGGAACATAGAAAGGCTGCTGCCCTCTGGCAGTTACCTGCAAAAGCAGTTTTAAAGCCTGTGCTAATGGTCATTTCATAGGAATAAGTACTGCAGAAGTGTAAATGAAACCTGCCCTCAAAATGTCTTCAGGGAGGTAATGGCCAAAACATTTCAAAATGTGACACATACTTTAAGAGAACACTTTGAAGAACTAAGGGGAAATCACAGCTTGAAAAATAAAAAGGACATGCCTTAAAGCTCAATTTCAACGGATTATGAGGCACGTGCGAATTCAACCACAAAGAGGTATCAGGTCACACTTTTCAGAATAACCATCAGCAAGAAAACTACAAACAATAAATGCTGAAGGTGTTGTGGAGAAATGCATACCCTCAACTGCAAGTA
The DNA here is from genome assembly GCF_965194825.1 of Balaenoptera physalus. NCBI lineage: Eukaryota > Metazoa > Chordata > Mammalia > Artiodactyla > Balaenopteridae > Balaenoptera > Balaenoptera physalus. Next base: position 27,645 of record NW_028124646.1, read on the forward strand.
GGACATAAGTTGGAGAGGGCCGCCAACTAGAACAGAATGGGGGTTCCTTAAAAACGTAAACATTGAGCTACCATATGATCCAGCAGGCCCACTCCTCCACCTATAATCTAAGAAGAGAGAATTGGAAAGACACAGGCAGGCAAATCTGCATTGCACAGTATTACAATATCCAAGATATGGAAGTAACCAAAAAGTCCACCAACAGATGGGTGGACAAAGAAGTACTCCTCCATGTACAGATGGAATATTCGCTAGTGAAAAAAATGAAACAATACCATTTGCAGCGCCATAGATGAGTCTAGACGTAATCACGCCACGGGTAGTCAGTGAGAAAGCAAAATACATATATCCTATGATATCACTTTCAGGCGTTACTTAAAAATTGATACCAATGAAGATATTTCCACAGAGAAAGGCAATCACAGTTTCATTAAAAAACTTATGGTTCACCAAATAGAAAGGGATGAGGATTGGATACATTACCATATTGGGGTTAACAGAGATATACAAACCATGTGAAATATATAACCACCAAAGACGTACGGAAGACCAGGAGAAGACTACTCAACATTGTGTCATAACCTACATGGGAAAAGGATGCGAGGAAGAAAAGATACACGTATATGTGTGAAAGACCCACATCTTGCACACCTAGAGCAAACAAACCAATGTAATCAAATCTGCTGGGATAAAAAGTAAAAAGTAAATTACAAATATGAACAAGAAGTAATGAGACATAAATTTAAAGGGCTTTTTCCTGGCCCATTCCATTCTAATTTACAACCTAGAACACCACTTCCATTAAGCCTCTGTTTCCCCAGGTACCAAATTTGGTAAAGAAGAAATGCTGCCACCTTGTGGCCGTGTCCTGCAAGAGCAGCTTTAAACTCACAGCTAATGGTTACTTAACATTCACAAGGACTCAGGGCTGTAAAGGACACCTGCCCTAAAAAATTGTGCTGAAGTAGTGAATGGACAAAAAAATTCAAAACAGGCAGATGTTTCAAGAAGAGACTATGAAGAGTTATGTATTACTCACGCTCTTTTAAAAAAAAAGGAAAATGGATACAAGCTCAACCTCAGGGTGTGTTAGACCCATGCAATCTAATCTACGAAAAGTTTCAACTTACACCAGTCGACTGACCATCAGCAAAAAGTATACGAACAATAAATGCTGAAGGGGTTTTAGAGCACTGTGTACCCTCTACCTGCTGGTGAGACGTAAAGGGGTAACAGCCAATAATGAGAAAAGAAAGGAGCTGTGTTTAAAAGTAAAAATGGAGGTACCATTCAATCCAGCAGGCGCACCATTGGATCTCTCACCTGAGAAGACAAGAATCGAGAAGACACAGGCCGCAAAAGCTGCAGTGCAGCCTTATTCACAATAGCCAAGACAGTGAAGCAATCAAAATGTCCAACAACAGGTGAATGGATAAAGAAGAAGTGGTCCATGTACACAATGGAATATTAGCCATGGAAAACAACGAACCATTGCTCTTTGAGGCACCAGAAATGAGTCTGCAGATAATCATGAAAGATGAGGTAAGTTGGAAAGCAAAAGACCTGTATTCTATGATATCACTTATAGGCGTTATCTAATAACTGACACAAATGAACATATTTCCACAGAGAAAGACACTCACAGACTTAGAAAATAAAACTATGCTCAACTAAAAGGAAAGGTGGGGGAATGGATAAATTAAGATTACTGTTACTATATGTATACAAACACAAATTATATAAATATCTCAAAAATACCGACCATATAGCAAGGGAGGTCTGCGGAACCCTCTGTAACATTTTACATGGGAAGAGGATCTGTACTTGAATAGACATATATAATGTACAAATAAACCAGATTGTGTTCACCTAGGACAAACAATATTCTAAGCTTTACCCCAATTAAAAAAAAAAATTAAAACCAAGAAGAAATAATGAGACATAAACTTATAGGGCTTTCTCCGTGCACATTCCAATGTAATTTACAACCTAGGAACACGACTTCTAGAAAGGCTCTGCTGCCCTACTACCCAGATTTGGGAATGGAGAAATGCTGCCTGCTTCAGGTCACTTCCCACAACAGGAGCTTTAAAACCATTGCTAAAGGTCACTAAATATTCACAAAACTTGCAGTTCGGTAAATGACACCTGCTCTCTAAAAAGAGTCTCAGGTGGAAAATCGACCAAAAAATTCAAAAGAGGGCAACCTTCCAAGAAGACAATATCAAGAGTTATATTGTACTCCCAATTGTTTCCTTTTTTCAACAGAAAAGAAAACGGCGGTGAAAAATGATGAGTTTTACGAATTTTCAAAGCCATGCAAACCCAAATTACAAAACCCTATCAGCTCACAGCAGCCAGCAGGGCCATTAGCATAAATGCTGCAAACAATAGATACTGAAGCGATTGTGGAGAAATGTGTACCCTCGATTCTAAGGGGGACGTGGTAAGTGCCACTAATGAAAACACAGAGAAGGTGCTTTGAAAAGGGAAAAACGATGCTACCAGTCAGTCAATCACACCCACTGCTGGGGCTATCACCTGAGAAAATGAGAATCAAAAAGTCACAGGCTGGCAATCCTGCACTCCAACAATATTTACCATAGCCAACACTTGGAAGCAATGAAAATGTCCATCAACCGAGGAATGCACAAAGAAGAAGTGGTCCACGTACACAGTGGAAAATTACTCCAATAAAAAATAAAAATTAAATTTAAAAATCCAACAAAACTAAGGAGACATCAGCTTGTGTGGGTTTGTCCGGGCACACTCCACTCTAATTTATAACCGAGAAACACCACAGGCCGCAAGGGCTTTTCCCTAGTTACCAGGGTGGGGAACATAGAAAGGCTGCTGCCCTCTGGCAGTTACCTGCAAAAGCAGTTTTAAAGCCTGTGCTAATGGTCATTTCATAGGAATAAGTACTGCAGAAGTGTAAATGAAACCTGCCCTCAAAATGTCTTCAGGGAGGTAATGGCCAAAACATTTCAAAATGTGACACATACTTTAAGAGAACACTTTGAAGAACTAAGGGGAAATCACAGCTTGAAAAATAAAAAGGACATGCCTTAAAGCTCAATTTCAACGGATTATGAGGCACGTGCGAATTCAACCACAAAGAGGTATCAGGTCACACTTTTCAGAATAACCATCAGCAAGAAAACTACAAACAATAAATGCTGAAGGTGTTGTGGAGAAATGCATACCCTCAACTGCAAGTAGGACATAAGTTGGAGAGGGCCACCAACTAGAACAGAATGGGGGTTCCTTAAAAACGTAAACATTGAGCTACCATATGATCCAGCAGGCCCACTCCTCCACCTATAATCTAAGAAGAGAGAATTGGAAAGACACAGGCAGGCAAATCTGCATTGCACAGTATTACAATATCCAAGATATGGAAGTAACCAAAAAGTCCACCAACAGATGGGTGGACAAAGAAGTACTCCTCCATGTACAGATGGAATATTCGCTAGTGAAAAAAATGAAACAATACCATTTGCAGCGCCATAGATGAGTCTAGACGTAATCACGCCACGGGTAGTCAGTGAGAAAGCAAAATACATATATCCTATGATATCACTTTCAGGAGTTACTTAAAAATTGATACCAATGAAGATATTTCCACAGAGAAAGGCAATCACAGTTTCATTAAAAAACTTATGGTTCACCAAATAGAAAGGGATGAGGATTGGATACATTACCATATTGGGGTTAACAGAGATATACAAACCATGTGAAATATATAACCACCAAAGACGTACGGAAGACCAGGAGAAGACTACTCAACATTGTGTCATAACCTACATGGGAAAAGGATGCGAGGAAGAAAAGATACACGTATATGTGTGAAAGACCCACATCTTGCACACCTAGAGCAAACAAACGAATGCAATCAAATCTGCTGGGATAAAAAGTAAAAAGTAAATTACAAATATGAACAAGAAGTAATGAGACATAAATTTAAAGGGCTTTTTCCTGGCCCATTCCATTCTAATTTACAACCTAGAACACCACTTCCATTAAGCCTCTGTTTCCCCAGGTACCAAATTTGGTAAAGAAGAAATGCTGCCACCTTGTGGCCGTGTCCTGCAAGAGCAGATTTAAACTCACAGCTAATGGTTACTTAACATTCACAAGGACTCAGGGCTGTAAAGGACACCTGCCCTAAAAAATTGTGCTGAAGTAGTGAATGGACAAAAAAATTCAAAACAGGCAGATGTTTCAAGAAGAGACTATGAAGAGTTATGTATTACTCACGCTCTTTTAAAAAAAAAGGAAAATGGATACAAGCTCAACCTCAGGGTGTGTTAGACCCATGCAATCTAATCTACGAAAAGTTTCAACTTACACCAGTCGACTGACCATCAGCAAAAAGTATACGAACAATAAATGCTGAAGGGGTTTTAGAGCACTGTGTACCCTCTACCTGCTGGTGAGACGTAAAGGGGTAACAGCCAATAATGAGGAAAGAAAGGAGCTGTGTTTAAAAGTAAAAATGGAGGTACCATTCAATCCAGCAGGCGCACCATTGGATCTCTCACCTGAGAAGACAAGAATCGAGAAGACACAGGCCGCAAAAGCTGCAGTGCAGCCTTATTCACAATAGCCAAGACAGTGAAGCAATCAAAATGTCCAACAACAGGTGAATGGATAAAGAAGAAGTGGTCCATGTACACAATGGAATATTAGCCATGGAAAACAACGAACCATTGCTCTTTGAGGCACCAGAAATGAGTCTGCAGATAATCATGAAAGATGAGGTAAGTTGGAAAGCAAAAGACCTGTATTCTATGATATCACTTATAGGCGTTATCTAATAACTGACACAAATGAACATATTTCCACAGAGAAAGACACTCACAGACTTAGAAAATAAAACTATGCTCAACTAAAAGGAAAGGTGGGGGAATGGATAAATTAAGATTACTGTTACTATATGTATACAAACACAAATTATATAAATATCTCAAAAATACCGACCATATAGCAAGGGAGGTCTGCGGAACCCTCCGTAACATTTTACATGGGAAGAGGATCTGTACTTGAATAGACATATATAATGTACAAATAAACCAGATTGTGTTCACCTAGGACAAACAATATTCTAAGCTTTACCCCAATTAAAAAAAAAAATTAAAACCAAGAAGAAATAATGAGACATAAACTTATAGGGCTTTCTCCGTGCACATTCCAATGTAATTTACAACCTAGGAACACGACTTCTAGAAAGGCTCTGCTGCCCTACTACCCAGATTTGGGAATGGAGAAATGCTGCCTGCTTCAGGTCACTTCCCACAACAGGAGCTTTAAAACCATTGCTAAAGGTCACTAAATATTCACAAAACTTGCAGTTCGGTAAATGACACCTGCTCTCTAAAAAGAGTCTCAGGTGGAAAATCGACCAAAAAATTCAAAAGAGGGCAACCTTCCAAGAAGACAATATCAAGAGTTATATTGTACTCCCAATTGTTTCCTTTTTTCAACAGAAAAGAAAACGGCGGTGAAAAATGATGAGTTTTACGAATTTTCAAAGCCATGCAAACCCAAATTACAAAACCCTATCAGCTCACAGCAGCCAGCAGGGCCATTAGCATAAATGCTGCAAACAATAGATACTGAAGCGATTGTGGAGAAATGTGTACCCTCGATTCTAAGGGGGACGTGGTAAGTGCCACTAATGAAAACACAGAGAAGGTGCTTTGAAAAGGGAAAAACGATGCTACCAGTCAGTCAATCACACCCACTGCTGGGGCTATCACCTGAGAAAATGAGAATCAAAAAGTCACAGGCTGGCAATCCTGCACTCCAACAATATTTACCATAGCCAACACTTGGAAGCAATGAAAATGTCCATCAACCGAGGAATGCACAAAGAAGAAGTGGTCCACGTACACAGTGGAAAATTACTCCAATAAAAAATAAAAATTAAATTTAAAAATCCAACAAAACTAAGGAGACATCAGCTTGTGTGGGTTTGTCCGGGCACACTCCACTCTAATTTATAACCGAGAAACACCACAGGCCGCAAGGGCTTTTCCCTAGTTACCAGGGTGGGGAACATAGAAAGGCTGCTGCCCTCTGGCAGTTACCTGCAAAAGCAGTTTTAAAGCCTGTGCTAATGGTCATTTCATAGGAATAAGTACTGCAGAAGTGTAAATGAAACCTGCCCTCAAAATGTCTTCAGGGAGGTAATGGCCAAAACATTTCAAAATGTGACACATACTTTAAGAGAACACTTTGAAGAACTAAGGGGAAATCACAGCTTGAAAAATAAAAAGGACATGCCTTAAAGCTCAATTTCAACGGATTATGAGGCACGTGCGAATTCAACCACAAAGAGGTATCAGGTCACACTTTTCAGAATAACCATCAGCAAGAAAACTACAAACAATAAATGCTGAAGGTGTTGTGGAGAAATGCATACCCTCAACTGCAAGTAGGACATAAGTTGGAGAGGGCCACCAACTAGAACAGAATGGGGGTGCCTTAAAAACGTAAACATTGAGCTACCATATGATCCAGCAGGCCCACTCCTCCACCTATAATCTAAGAAGAGAGAATTGGAAAGACACAGGCAGGCAAATCTGCATTGCACAGTATTACAATATCCAAGATATGGAAGTAACCAAAAAGTCCACCAACAGATGGGTGGACAAAGAAGTACTCCTCCATGTACAGATGGAATATTCGCTAGTGAAAAAAATGAAACAATACCATTTGCAGCGCCATAGATGAGTCTAGACGTAATCACGCCACGGGTAGTCAGTGAGAAAGCAAAATACATATATCCTATGATATCACTTTCAGGAGTTACTTAAAAATTGATACCAATGAAGATATTTCCACAGAGAAAGGCAATCACAGTTTCATTAAAAAACTTATGGTTCACCAAATAGAAAGGGATGAGGATTGGATACATTACCATATTGGGGTTAACAGAGATATACAAACCATGTGAAATATATAACCACCAAAGACGTACGGAAGACCAGGAGAAGACTACTCAACATTGTGTCATAACCTACATGGGAAAAGGATGCGAGGAAGAAAAGATACACGTATATGTGTGAAAGACCCACATCTTGCACACCTAGAGCAAACAAACGAATGTAATCAAATCTGCTGGGGTAAAAAGTAAAAAGTAAATTACAAATATGAACAAGAAGTAATGAGACATAAATTTAAAGGGCTTTTTCCTGGCCCATTCCATTCTAATTTACAACCTAGAGCACCACTTCCATTAAGCCTCTGTTTCCCCAGGTACCAAATTTGGTAAAGAAGAAATGTTGCCACCTTGTGGCCGTGTCCTGCAAGAGCAGCTTTAAACTCACAGCTAATGGTTACTTAACATTCACAAGGACTCAGGGCTGTAAAGGACACCTGCCCTAAAAAATTGTGCTGAAGTAGTGAATGGACAAAAAAATTCAAAACAGGCAGATGTTTCAAGAAGAGACTATGAAGAGTTATGTATTACTCACGCTCTTTTAAAAAAAAAGGAAAATGGATACAAGCTCAACCTCAGGGTGTGTTGGACCCATGCAATCTAATCTACGAAAAGTTTCAACTTACACCAGTCGACTGACCATCAGCAAAAAGTATACGAACAATAAATGCTGAAGGGGTTTTAGAGAACTGTGTACCCTCTACCTGCTGGTGAGACGTAAAGGGGTAACAGCCAATAATGAGAAAAGAAAGGAGCTGTGTTTAAATGTAAAAATGGAGGTACCATTCAATCCAGCAGGCGCACCATTGGATCTCTCACCTGAGAAGACAAGAATCGAGAAGACACAGGCCGCAAAAGCTGCAGTGCAGCCTTATTCACAATAGCCAAGACAGTGAAGCAATCAAAATGTCCAACAACAGGTGAATGGATAAAGAAGAAGTGGTCCATGTACACAATGGAATATTAGCCATGGAAAACAACGAACCATTGCTCTTTGAGGCACCACAAATGAGTCTGCAGATAATCATGAAAGATGAGGTAAGTTGGAAAGCAAAAGACCTGTATTCTATGATATCACTTATAGGCGTTATCTAATAACTGACACAAATGAACATATTTCCACAGAGAAAGACACTCACAGACTTAGAAAATAAAACTATGCTCAACTGAAAGGAAAGGTGGGGGAATGGATAAATTAAGATTACTGTTACTATATGTATACAAACTCAAATTATATCAATATCTCAAAAATACCGACCATATAGAAAGGGAGTTCTGCGGAACCCTCCGTAACATTTTACATGGGAAGAGGATCTGTACTTGAATAGACATATATAATGTACAAATGAACCAGATTGTGTTCACCTAGGACAAACAATATTCTAAGCTTTACCCCAATTTAAAAAAAAAAATTAAAACCAAGAAGAAATAATGAGACATAAACTTATAGGGCTTTCTCCGTGCACATTTCAATGTAATTTACAACCTAGGAACACGACTTCCAGAAAGGCTCTGCTGCCCTACTACCCAGATTTGGGAATGGAGAAATGCTGCCTGCTTCAGTTCACTTCCCACAACAGGAGCTTTAAAACCATTGCTAAAGGTCACTAAATATTCACAAAACTTGCAGTTCGGTAAATGACACCTGCTCTCTAAAAAGAGTCTCAGGTGGAAAATCGACCAAAAAATTCAAAAGAGGGCAACCTTCCAAGAAGACAATATCAAGAGTTATATTGTACTCCCAATTGTTTCCTTTTTTCAACAGAAAAGAAAACGGCGGTGAAAAATGATGAGTTTTACGAATTTTCAAAGCCTTGCAAACCCAAATTACAAAACCCTATCAGCTCACAGCAGCCAGCAGGGCCATTAGCATAAATGCTGCAAACAATAGATACTGAAGCGATTGTGGAGAAATGTGTACCCTCGATTCTAAGGGGGACGTGGTAAGTGCCACTAATGAAAACACAAAGAAGGTGCTTTGAAAAGGGAAAAACGATGCTACCAGACAGTCAATCACACCCACTGCTGGGGCTATCACCTGAGAAAATGAGAATCAAAAAGTCACAGGCTGGCAATCCTGCACTCCAACAATATTTACCATAGCCAACACTTGGAAGCAATGAAAATGTCCATCAACCGAGGAATGCACAAAGAAGAAGTGGTCCACGTACACAGTGGAAAATTACTCCAATAAAAAATAAAAATTAAATTTAAAAATCCAACAAAACTAAGGAGACATCAGCTTGTGTGGGTTTGTCCGGGCACACTCCACTCTAATTTATAACCGAGAAACACCACAGGCCGCAAGGGCTTTTCCCTAGTTACCAGGGTGGGGAACATAGAAAGGCTGCTGCCCTCTGGCAGTTACCTGCAAAAGCAGTTTTAAAGCCTGTGCTAATGGTCATTTCATAGGAATAAGTACTGCAGAAGTGTAAATGAAACCTGCCCTCAAAATGTCTTCAGGGAGGTAATGGCCAAAACATTTCAAAATGTGACACATACTTTAAGAGAACACTTTGAAGAACTAAGGGGAAATCACAGCTTGAAAAATAAAAAGGACATGCCTTAAAGCTCAATTTCAACGGATTATGAGGCACGTGCGAATTCAACCACAAAGAGGTATCAGGTCACACTTTTCAGAATAACCATCAGCAAGAAAACTACAAACAATAAATGCTGAAGGTGTTGTGGAGAAATGCATACCCTCAACTGCAAGTAGGACATAAGTTGGAGAGGGCCACCAACTAGAACAGAATGGGGGTGCCTTAAAAACGTAAACATTGAGCTACCATATGATCCAGCAGGCCCACTCCTCCACCTATAATCTAAGAAGAGAGAATTGGAAAGACACAGGCAGGCAAATCTGCATTGCACAGTATTACAATATCCAAGATATGGAAGTAACCAAAAAGTCCACCAACAGATGGGTGGACAAAGAAGTACTCCTCCATGTACAGATGGAATATTCGCTAGTGAAAAAAATGAAACAATACCATTTGCAGCGCCATAGATGAGTCTAGACGTAATCACGCCACGGGTAGTCAGTGAGAAAGCAACATACATATATCCTATGATATCACTTTCAGGAGTTACTTAAAAATTGATACCAATGGAGATATTTCCACAGAGAAAGGCAATCACAGTTTCATTAAAAAACTTATGGTTCACCAAATAGAAAGGGATGAGGATTGGATACATTACCATATTGGGGTTAACAGAGATATACAAACCATGTGAAATATATAACCACCAAAGACGTACGGAAGACCAGGAGAAGACTACTCAACATTGTGTCATAACCTACATGGGAAAAGGATGCGAGGAAGAAAAGATACACGTATATGTGTGAAAGACCCACATCTTGCACACCTAGAGCAAACAAACCAATGTAATCAAATCTGCTGGGATAAAAAATAAAAAGTAAATTACAAATATGAACAAGAAGTAATGAGACATAAACTTAAAGGGCTTTTTCCTGGCCCATTCCATTCTAATTTACAACCTAGAGCACCACTTCCATTAAGCCTCTGTTTCCCCAGGTACCAAATTTGGTAAAGAAGAAATGCTGCCACCTTGTGGCCGTGTCCTGCAAGAGCAGATTTAAACTCACAGCTAATGGTTACTTAACATTCACAAGGACTCAGGGCTGTAAAGGACACCTGCCCTAAAAAATTGTGCTGAAGTAGTGAATGGACAAAAAAATTCAAAACAGGCAGATGTTTCAAGAAGAGACTATGAAGAGTTATGTATTACTCACGCTCTTCTAAAAAAAAAGGAAAATGGATACAAGCTCAACCTCAGGGTGTGTTAGACCCATGCAATCTAATCTACGAAAAGTTTCAACTTACACCAGTCGACTGACCATCAGCAAAAAGTATATGAACAATAAATGCTGAAGGGGTTTTAGAGAACTGTGTACCCTCTACCTGCTGGTGAGACGTAAAGGGGTAACAGCCAATAATGAGAAAAGAAAGGAGCTGTGTTTAAAAGTAAAAATGGAGGTACCATTCAATCCAGCAGGCGCACCATTGGATCTCTCACCTGAGAAGACAAGAATCGAGAAGACACAGGCCGCAAAAGCTGCAGTGCAGCCTTATTCACAATAGCCAAGACAGTGAAGCAATCAAAATGTCCAACAACATGTGAATGGATAAAGAAGAAGTGGTCCATGTACACAATGGAATATTAGCCATGGAAAAGAACGAACCATTGCTCTTTGAGGCACCACAAATGAGTCTGCAGATAATCATGAAAGATGAGGTAAGTTGGAAAGCAAAAGACCTGTATTCTATGATATCACTTATAGGCGTTATCTAATAACTGACACAAATGAACATATTTCCACAGAGAAAGACACTCACAGACTTAGAAAATAAAACTATGCTCAACTGAAAGGAAAGGTGGGGGAATGGATAAATTAAGATTACTGTTACTATATGTATACAAACACAAATTATATAAATATCTCAAAAATACCGACCATATAGCAAGGGAGGTCTGCGGAACCCTCTGTAACGTTTTACATGGGAAGAGGATCTGTACTTGAATAGACATATATAATGTACAAATGAACCAGATTGTGTTCACCTAGGACAAACAATATTCTAAGCTTTACCCCAATTAAAAAAAAAAAAAAATTAAAACCAAGAAGAAATAATGAGACATAAACTTATAGGGCTTTCTCCGTGCACATACCAATGTAATTTACAACCTAGGAACACGACTTCCAGAAAGGCTCTGCTGCCCTACTACCCAGATTTGGGAATGGAGAAATGCTGCCTGCTTCAAGTCACTTCCCACATCAGTAGCTTTAAAACCATTGCTAAAGGTCACTAAATATTCACAAAACTTGCAGTTCGGTAAATGACACCTGCTCTCTAAAAAGAGTCTCAGGTGGAAAATCGACCAAAAAATTCAAAAGAGGGCAACCTTCCAAGAAGACAATATCAAGAGTTATATTGTACTCCCAATTGTTTCCTTTTTTCAAGAGAAAAGAAAACGGCGGTGAAAAATGAAGAGTTTTACGAATTTTCAAAGCCATGCAAACCCAAATTACAAAACCCTATCAGCTCACAGCAGCCAGCAGGGCCATTAGCATAAATGCTGCAAACAATAGATACTGAAGCGATTGTGGAGAAATGTGTACCCTCGATTCTAAGGGGGACGTGGTAAGTGCCACTAATGAAAACACAAAGAAGGTGCTTTGAAAAGGGAAAAACGATGCTACCAGTCAGTCAATCACACCCACTGCTGGGGCTATCACCTGAGAAAATGAGAATCAAAAAGTCACAGGCTGGCAATCCTGCACTCCAACAATATTTACCATAGCCAACACTTGGAAGCAATGAAAATGTCCATCAACCGAGGAATGCACAAAGAAGAAGTGGTCCACGTACACAGTGGAAAATTACTCCAATAAAAAATAAAAATTAAATTTAAAAATCCAACAAAACTAAGGAGACATCAGCTTGTGTGGGTTTGTCCGGGCACACTCCACTCTAATTTATAACCGAGAAACACCACAGGCCGCAAGGGCTTTTCCCTAGTTACCAGGGTGGGGAACATAGAAAGGCTGCTGCCCTCTGGCAGTTACCTGCAAAAGCAGTTTTAAAGCCTGTGCTAATGGTCATTTCATAGGAATAAGTACTGCAGAAGTGTAAATGAAACCTGCCCTCAAAATGTCTTCAGGGAGGTAATGGCCAAAACATTTCAAAATGTGACACATACTTTAAGAGAACACTTTGAAGAACTAAGGGGAAATCACAGCTTGAAAAATAAAAAGGACATGCCTTAAAGCTCAATTTCAACGGATTATGAGGCACGTGCGAATTCAACCACAAAGAGGTATCAGGTCACACTTTTCAGAATAACCATCAGCAAGAAAACTACAAACCATAAATGCTGAAGGTGTTGTGGAGAAATGCATACCCTCAACTGCAAGTAGGACATAAGTTGGAAAGGGCCACCAACTAGAACAGAATGGGGGTGCCTTAAAAACGTAAACATTGAGCTACCATATGATCCAGCAGGCCCACTCCTCCACCTATAATCTAAGAAGAGAGAATTGGAAAGACACAGGCAGGCAAATCTGCATTGCACAGTATTACAATATCCAAGATATGGAAGTAACCAAAAAGTCCACCAACAGATGGGTGGACAAAGAAGTACTCCTCCATGTACAGATGGAATATTCGCTAGGGAAAAAAAATGAAACAATACCATTTGCAGCGCCATAGATGAGTCTAGACGTAATCACGCCACGGGTAGTCAGTGAGAAAGCAAAACACATATATCCTATGATATCACTTTCAGGAGTTACTTAAAAATTGATACCAATGGAGATATTTCCACAGAGAAAGGCAATCACAGTTTCATTAAAAAACTTATGGTTCACCAAATAGAAAGGGATGAGGATTGGATACATTACCATATTGGGGTTAACAGAGATATACAAACCATGTGAAATATATAACCACCAAAGACGTACGGAAGACCAGGAGAAGACTACTCAACATTGTGTCATAACCTACATGGGAAAAGGATGCGAGGAAGAAAAGATACACGTATATGTGTGAAAGACCCACATCTTGCACACCTAGAGCAAACAAACCAATGTAATCAAATCTGCTGGGATAAAAAATAAAAAGTAAATTACAAATATGAACAAGAAGTAATGAGACATAAACTTAAAGGGCTTTTTCCTGGCCCATTCCATTCTAATTTACAACCTAGAACACCACTTCCATTAAGCCTCTGTTTCCCCAGGTACCAAATTTGGTAAAGAAGAAATGCTGCCACCTTGTGGTCGTGTCCTGCAAGAGCAGCTTTAAACTCACAGCTAATGGTTACTTAACATTCACAAGGACTCAGGGCTGTAAAGGACACCTGCCCTAAAAAATTGTGCTGAAGTAGTGAATGGACAAAAAAATTCAAAACAGGCAGATGTTTCAAGAGGAGACTATGAAGAGTTATGTATTACTCACGCTCTTTTAAAAAAAAAGGAAAATGGATACAAGCTCAACCTCATGGTGTGTTAGACCCATGCAATCTAATCTACGAAAAGTTTCAACTTACACCAGTCGACTGACCATCAGCATAAAGTATACGAACAATAAATGCTGAAGGGGTTTTAGAGAACTGTGTACCCTCTACCTGCTGGTGAGACGTAAAGGGGTAACAGCCAATAATGAGAAAAGAAAGGAGCTGTGTTTAAAAGTAAAAATGGAGGTACCATTCAATCCAGCAGGCGCACCATTGGATCTCTCACCTGAGAAGACAAGAATCGAGAAGACACAGGCCGCAAAAGCTGCAGTGCAGCCTTATTCACAATAGCCAAGACAGTGAAGCAATCAAAATGTCCAACAACAGGTGAATGGATAAAGAAGAAGTGGTCCATGTACACAATGGAATATTAGCCATGGAAAACAACGAACCATTGCTCTTTGAGGCACCACAAATGAGTCTGCAGATAATCATGAAAGATGAGGTAAGTTGGAAAGCAAAAGACCTGTATTCTATGATATCACTTATAGGCGTTATCTAATAACTGACGCAAATGAACATATTTCCACAGAGAAAGACACTCACAGACTTAGAAAATAAAACTATGCTCAACTGAAAGGAAAGGTGGGGGAATGGATAAATTAAGATTACTGTTACTATATGTATACAAACACAAATTATATAAATATCTCAAAAATACCGACCATATAGCAAGGGAGGTCTGCGGAACCCTCTGTAACGTTTTACATGGGAAGAGGATCTGTACTTGAATAGACATATATAATGTACAAATGAACCAGATTGTGTTCACCTAGGACAAACAATATTCTAAGCTTTACCCCAATTAAAAAAAAAAAATTAAAACCAAGAAGAAATAATGAGACATAAACTTATAGGGCTTTCTCCGTGCACATTCCAATGTAATTTACAACCTAGGAACACGACTTCCAGAAAGGCTCTGCTGCCCTACTACCCAGATTTGGGAATGGAGAAATGCTGCCTGCTTCAAGTCACTTCCCACATCAGGAGCTTTAAAACCATTGCTAAAGGTCACTAAATATTCACAAAACTTGCAGTTCGGTAAATGACACCTGCTCTCTAAAAAGAGTCTCAGGTGGAAAATCGACCAAAAAATTCAAAAGAGGGCAACCTTCCAAGAAGACAATATCAAGAGTTATATTGTACTCCCAATTGTTTCCTTTTTTCAACAGAAAAGAAAACGGCGGTGAAAAATGATGAGTTTTACGAATTTTCAAAGCCATGCAAACCCAAATTACAAAACCCTATCAGCTCACAGCAGCCAGCAGGGCCATTAGCATAAATGCTGCAAACAATAGATACTGAAGCGATTGTGGAGAAATGTGTACCCTCGATTCTAAGGGGGACGTGGTAAGTGCCATTAATGAAAACACAAAGAAGGTGCTTTGAAAAGGGAAAAACGATGCTACCAGTCAGTCAATCACACCCACTGCCGGGGCTATCACCTGAGAAAATGAGAATCAAAAAGTCACAGGCTGGCAATCCTGCACTCCAACAATATTTACCATAGCCAACACTTGGAAGCAATGAAAATGTCCATCAACCGAGGAATGCACAAAGAAGAAGTGGTCCACGTACACAGTGGAAAATTACTCCAATAAAAAATAAAAATTAAATTTAAAAATCCAACAAAACTAAGGAGACATCAGCTTGTGTGGGTTTGTCCGGGCACACTCCACTCTAATTTATAACCGAGAAACACCACAGGCCGCAAGGGCTTTTCCCTAGTTACCAGGGTGGGGAACATAGAAAGGCTGCTGCCCTCTGGCAGTTACCTGCAAAAGCAGTTTTAAAGCCTGTGCTAATGGTCATTTCATAGGAATAAGTACTGCAGAAGTGTAAATGAAACCTGCCCTCAAAATGTCTTCAGGGAGGTAATGGCCAAAACATTTCAAAATGTGACACATACTTTAAGAGAACACTTTGAAGAACTAAGGGGAAATCACAGCTTGAAAAATAAAAAGGACATGCCTTAAAGCTCAATTTCAACGGATTATGAGGCACGTGCGAATTCAACCACAAAGAGGTATCAGGTCACACTTTTCAGAATAACCATCAGCAAGAAAACTACAAACAATAAATGCTGAAGGTGTTGTGGAGAAATGCATACCCTCAACTGCAAGTAGGACATAAGTTGGAAAGGGCCGCCAACTAGAACAGAATGGGGGTGCCTTAAAAACATAAACATTGAGCTACCATATGATCCAGCAGGCCCACTCCTCCACCTATAATCTAAGAAGAGAGAATTGGAAAGACACAGGCAGGCAAATCTGCATTGCACAGTATTACAATATCCAAGATATGGAAGTAACCAAAAAGTCCACCAACAGATGGGTGGACAAAGAAGTACTCCTCCATGTACAGATGGAATATTCGCTAGTGAAAAAAATGAAACAATACCATGTGCAGCGCCATAGATGAGTCTAGACGTAATCACGCCACGGGTAGTCAGTGAGAAAGCAAAATACATATATCCTATGATATCACTTTCAGGCGTTACTTAAAAATTGATACCAATGAAGATATTTCCACAGAGAAAGGCAATCACAGTTTCATTAAAAAACTTATGGTTCACCAAATAGAAAGGGATGAGGATTGGATACATTACCATATTGGGGTTAACAGAGATATACAAACCATGTGAAATATATAACCACCAAAGACGTACGGAAGACCAGGAGAAGACTACTCAACATTGTGTCATAACCTACATGGGAAAAGGATGCGAGGAAGAAAAGATACACGTATATGTGTGAAAGACCCACATCTTGCACACCTAGAGCAAACAAACCAATGTAATCAAATCTGCTGGGATAAAAAGTAAAAAGTAAATTACAAATATGAACAAGAAGTAATGAGACATAAATTTAAAGGGCTTTTTCCTGGCCCATTCCATTCTAATTTACAACCTAGAACACCACTTCCATTAAGCCTCTGTTTCCCCAGGTACCAAATTTGGTAAAGAAGAAATGCTGCCACCTTGTGGCCGTGTCCTGCAAGAGCAGCTTTAAACTCACAGCTAATGGTTACTTAACATTCACAAGGACTCAGGGCTGTAAAGGACACCTGCCCTAAAAAATTGTGCTGAAGTAGTGAATGGACAAAAAAATTCAAAACAGGCAGATGTTTCAAGAAGAGACTATGAAGAGTTATGTATTACTCACGCTCTTTTAAAAAAAAGGAAAATGGATACAAGCTCAACCTCAGGGTGTGTTAGACCCATGCAATCTAATCTACGAAAAGTTTCAACTTACACCAGTCGACTGACCATCAGCAAAAAGTATACGAATAATAAATGCTGAAGGGGTTTTAGAGAACTGTGTACCCTCTACCTGCTGGTGAGACGTAAAGGGGTAACAGCCAATAATGAGAAAAGAAAGGAGCTGTGTTTAAAAGTAAAAATGGAGGTACCATTCAATCCAGCAGGCGCACCATTGGATCTCTCACCTGAGAAGACAAGAATCGAGAAGACACAGGCCGCAAAAGCTGCAGTGCAGCCTTATTCACAATAGCCAAGACAGTGAAGCAATCAAAATGTCCAACAACAGGTAAATGGATAAAGAAGAAGTGGTCCATGTACACAATGGAATATTAGCCATGGAAAACAACGAACCATTGCTCTTTGAGGCACCAGAAATGAGTCTGCAGATAATCATGAAAGATGAGGTAAGTTGGAAAGCAAAAGACCTGTATTCTATGATATCACTTATAGGCGTTATCTAATAACTGACACAAATGAACATATTTCCACAGAGAAAGACACTCACAGACTTAGAAAATAAAACTATGCTCAACTAAAAGGAAAGGTGGGGGAATGGATATATTAAGATTACTGTTACTATATGTATACAAACACAAATTATATAAATATCTCAAAAATACCGACCATATAGCAAGGGAGATCTGCGGAACCCTCTGTAACATTTTACATGGGAAGAGGATCTGTACTTGAATAGACATATATAATGTACAATTGAACCAGATTGTGTTCACCTAGGACAAACAATATTCTAAGCTTTACCCCAATTAAAAAAAAAAAATTAAAACCAAGAAGAAATAATGAGACATAAACTTATAGGGCTTTCTCCGTGCACATACCAATGTAATTTACAACCTAGGAACACGACTTCCAGAAAGGCTCTGCTGCCCTACTACCCAGATTTGGGAATGGAGAAATGCTGCCTGCTTCAGGTCACTTCCCACAACAGGAGCTTTAAAACCATTGCTAAAGGTCACTAAATATTCACAAAACTTGCAGTTCGGTAAATGACACCTGCTCTCTAAAAAGAGTCTCAGGTGGAAAATCGACCAAAAAATTCAAAAGAGGGCAACCTTCCAAGAAGACAATATCAAGAGTTATATTGTACTCCCAATTGTTTCCTTTTTTCAACAGAAAAGAAAACGGCGGTGAAAAATGATGAGTTTTACGAATTTTCAAAGCCATGCAAACCCAAATTACAAAACCCTGTCAGCTCACAGCAGCCAGCAGGGCCATTAGCATAAATGCTGCAAACAATAGATACTGAAGCGATTGTGGAGAAATGTGTACCCTCGATTCTAAGGGGGACGTGGTAAGTGCCACTAATGAAAACACAAAGAAGGTGCTTTGAAAAGGGAAAAACGATGCTACCAGTCAGTCAATCACACCCACTGCTGGGGCTATCACCTGAGAAAATGAGAATCAAAAAGTCACAGGCTGGCAATCCTGCACTCCAACAATATTTACCATAGCCAACACTTGGAAGCAATGAAAATGTCCATCAACCGAGGAATGCACAAAGAAGAAGTGGTCCACGTACACAGTGGAAAATTACTCCAATAAAAAATAAAAATTAAATTTAAAAATCCAACAAAACTAAGGAGACATCAGCTTGTGTGGGTTTGTCCGGGCACACTCCACTCTAATTTATAACCGAGAAACACCACAGGCCGCAAGGGCTTTTCCCTAGTTACCAGGGTGGGGAACATAGAAAGGCTGCTGCCCTCTGGCAGTTACCTGCAAAAGCAGTTTTAAAGCCTGTGCTAATGGTCATTTCATAGGAATAAGTACTGCAGAAGTGTAAATGAAACCTGCCCTCAAAATGTCTTCAGGGAGGTAATGGCCAAAACATTTCAAAATGTGACACATACTTTAAGAGAACACTTTGAAGAACTAAGGGGAAATCACAGCTTGAAAAATAAAAAGGACATGCCTTAAAGCTCAATTTCACCGGATTATGAGGCACGTGCGAATTCAACCACAAAGAGGTATCAGGTCACACTTTTCAGAATAACCATCAGCAAGAAAACTACAAACAATAAATGCTGAAGGTGTTGTGGAGAAATGCATACCCTCAACTGCAAGTAGGACATAAGTTGGAGAGGGCCGCCAACTAGAACAGAATGGGGGTGCCTTAAAAACGTAAACATTGAGCTACCATATGATCCAGCAGGCCCACTCCTCCACCTATAATCTAAGAAGAGAGAATTGGAAAGACACAGGCAGGCAAATCTGCATTGCACAGTATTACAATATCCAAGATATGGAAGTAACCAAAAAGTCCACCAACAGATGGGTGGACAAAGAAGTACTCCTCCATGTACAGATGGAATATTCGCTAGTGAAAAAAATGAAACAATACCATTTGCAGCGCCATAGATGAGTCTAGACGTAATCACGCCACGGGTAGTCAGTGAGAAAGCAAAATACATATATCCTATGATATCACTTTCAGGAGTTACTTAAAAATTGATACCAAAGAAGATATTTCCACAGAGAAAGGCAATCACAGTTTCATTAAAAAACTTATGGTTCACCAAATAGAAAGGGATGAGGATTGGATACATTACCATATTGGGGTTAACAGAGATATACAAACCATGTGAAATATATAACCACCAAAGACGTACGGAAGACCAGGAGAAGACTACTCAACATTGTGTCATAACCTACATGGGAAAAGGATGCGAGGAAGAAAAGATACACGTATATGTGTGAAAGACCCACATCTTGCACACCTAGAGCAAACAAACCAATGTAATCAAATCTGCTGGGATAAAAAGTAAAAAGTAAATTACAAATATGAACAAGAAGTAATGAGACATAAATTTAAAGGGCTTTTTCCTGGCCCATTCCATTCTAATTTACAACCTAGAACACCACTTCCATTAAGCCTCTGTTTCCCCAGGTACCAAATTTGGTAAAGAAGAAATGCTGCCACCTTGTGGCCGTGTCCTGCAAGAGCAGATTTAAACTCACAGCTAATGGTTACTTAACATTCACAAGGACTCAGGGCTGTAAAGGACACCTGCCCTAAAAAATTGTGCTGAAGTAGTGAATGGACAAAAAAATTCAAAACAGGCAGATGTTTCAAGAAGAGACTATGAAGAGTTATGTATTACTCACTCTCTTTTAAAAAAAAAGGAAAATGGATACAAGCTCAACCTCAGGGTGTGTTAGACCCATGCAATTTAATCTACGAAAAGTTTCAACTTACACCAGTCGACTGACCATCAGCAAAAAGTATACGAACAATAAATGCTGAAGGGGTTTTAGAGAACTGTGTACCCTCTACCTGCTGGTGAGACGTAAAGGGGTAACAGCCAATAATGAGAAAAGAAAGGAGCTGTGTTTAAAAGTAAAAATGGAGGTACCATTCAATCCAGCAGGCGCACCATTGGATCTCTCACCTGAGAAGACAAGAATCGAGAAGACACAGGCCGCAAAAGCTGCAGTGCAGCCTTATTCACAATAGCCAAGACAGTGAAGCAATCAAAATGTCCAACAACAGGTGAATGGATAAAGAAGAAGTGGTCCATGTACACAATGGAATATTAGCCATGGAAAACAACGAACCATTGCTCTTTGAGGCACCACAAATGAGTCTGCAGATAATCATGAAAGATGAGGTAAGTTGGAAAGCAAAAGACCTGTATTCTATGATATCACTTATAGGCGTTATCTAATAACTGACACAAATGAACATATTTCCACAGAGAAAGACACTCACAGACTTAGAAAATAAAACTATGCTCAACTGAAAGGAAAGGTGGGGGAATGGATAAATTAAGATTACTGTTACTATATGTATACAAACTCAAATTATATCAATATCTCAAAAATACCGACCATATAGAAAGGGAGTTCTGCGGAACCCTCTGTAACATTTTACATGGGAAGAGGATCTGTACTTGAATAGACATATATAATGTACAAATGAACCAGATTGTGTTCACCTAGGACAAACAATATTCTAAGCTTTACCCCAATTTAAAAAAAAAAAATTAAAACCAAGAAGAAATAATGAGACATAAACTTATAGGGCTTTCTCCGTGCACATTCCAATGTAATTTACAACCTAGGAACACGACTTCCAGAAAGGCTCTGCTGCCCTACTACCCAGATTTGGGAATGGAGAAATGCTGCCTGCTTCAGTTCACTTCCCACAACAGGAGCTTTAAAACCATTGCTAAAGGTCACTAAATATTCACAAAACTTGCAGTTCGGTAAATGACACCTGCTCTCTAAAAAGAGTCTCAGGTGGAAAATCGACCAAAAAATTCAAAAGAGGGCAACCTTCCAAGAAGACAATATCAAGAGTTATATTGTACTCCCAATTGTTTCCTTTTTTCAACAGAAAAGAAAACGGCGGTGAAAAATGATGAGTTTTACGAATTTTCAAAGCCTTGCAAACCCAAATTACAAAACCCTATCAGCTCACAGCAGCCAGCAGGGCCATTAGCATAAATGCTGCAAACAATAGATACTGAAGCGATTGTGGAGAAATGTGTACCCTCGATTCTAAGGGGGACGTGGTAAGTGCCACTAATGAAAACACAAAGAAGGTGCTTTGAAAAGGGAAAAACGATGCTACCAGACAGTCAATCACACCCACTGCTGGGGCTATCACCTGAGAAAATGAGAATCAAAAAGTCACAGGCTGGCAATCCTGCACTCCAACAATATTTACCATAGCCAACACTTGGAAGCAATGAAAATGTCCATCAACCGAGGAATGCACAAAGAAGAAGTGGTCCACGTACACAGTGGAAAATTACTCAAATAAAAAATAAAAATTAAATTTAAAAATCCAACAAAACTAAGGAGACATCAGCTTGTGTGGGTTTGTCCGGGCACACTCCACTCTAATTTATAACCGAGAAACACCACAGGCCGCAAGGGCTTTTCCCTAGTTACCAGGGTGGGGAACATAGAAAGGCTGCTGCCCTCTGGCAGTTACCTGCAAAAGCAGTTTTAAAGCCTGTGCTAATGGTCATGTCATAGGAATAAGTACTGCAGAAGTGTAAATGAAACCTGCCCTCAAAATGTCTTCAGGGAGGTAATGGCCAAAACATTTCAAAATGTGACACATACTTTAAGAGAACACTTTGAAGAACTAAGGGGAAATCACAGCTTGAAAAATAAAAAGGACATGCCTTAAAGCTCAATTTCAACGGATTATGAGGCACGTGCGAATTCAACCACAAAGAGGTATCAGGTCACACTTTTCAGAATAACCATCAGCAAGAAAACTACAAACAATAAATGCTGAAGGTGTTGTGGAGAAATGCATACCCTCAACTGCAAGTAGGACATAAGTTGGAGAGGGCCACCAACTAGAACAGAATGGGGGTGCCTTAAAAACGTAAACATTGAGCTACCATATGATCCAGCAGGCCCACTCCTCCACCTATAATCTAAGAAGAGAGAATTGGAAAGACACAGGCAGGCAAATCTGCATTGCACAGTATTACAATATCCAAGATATGGAAGTAACCAAAAAGTCCACCAACAGATGGGTGGACAAAGAAGTACTCCTCCATGTACAGATGGAATATTCGCTAGTGAAAAAAATGAAACAATACCATTTGCAGCGCCATAGATGAGTCTAGACGTAATCACGCCACGGGTAGTCAGTGAGAAAGCAACATACATATATCCTATGATATCACTTTCAGGAGTTACTTAAAAATTGATACCAATGGAGATATTTCCACAGAGAAAGGCAATCACAGTTTCATTAAAAAACTTATGGTTCACCAAATAGAAAGGGATGAGGATTGGATACATTACCATATTGGGGTTAACAGAGATATACAAACCATGTGAAATATATAACCACCAAAGACGTACGGAAGACCAGGAGAAGACTACTCAACATTGTGTCATAACCTACATGGGAAAAGGATGCGAGGAAGAAAAGATACACGTATATGTGTGAAAGACCCACATCTTGCACACCTAGAGCAAACAAACCAATGTAATCAAATCTGCTGGGATAAAAAATAAAAAGTAAATTACAAATATGAACAATAAGTAATGAGACATAAACTTAAAGGGCTTTTTCCTGGCCCATTCCATTCTAATTTACAACCTAGAGCACCACTTCCATTAAGCCTCTGTTTCCCCAGGTACCAAATTTGGTAAAGAAGAAATGCTGCCACCTTGTGGCCGTGTCCTGCAAGAGCAGCTTTAAACTCACAGCTAATGGTTACTTAACATTCACAAGGACTCAGGGCTGTAAAGGACACCTGCCCTAAAAAATTGTGCTGAAGTAGTGAATGGACAAAAAAATTCAAAACAGGCAGATGTTTCAAGAAGAGACTATGAAGAGTTATGTATTACTCACGCTCTTCTAAAAAAAAAGGAAAATGGATACAAGCTCAACCTCAGGGTGTGTTAGACCCATGCAATCTAATGTACGAAAAGTTTCAACTTACACCAGTCGACTGACCATCAGCAAAAAGTATATGAACAATAAATGCTGAAGGGGTTTTAGAGAACTGTGTACCCTCTACCTGCTGGTGAGACGTAAAGGGGTAACAGCCAATAATGAGAAAAGAAAGGAGCTGTGTTTAAAAGTAAAAATGGAGGTACCATTCAATCCAGCAGGCGCACCATTGGATCTCTCACCTGAGAAGACAAGAATCGAGAAGACACAGGCCGCAAAAGCTGCAGTGCAGCCTTATTCACAATAGCCAAGACAGTGAAGCAATCAAAATGTCCAACAACATGTGAATGGATAAAGAAGAAGTGGTCCATGTACACAATGGAATATTAGCCATGGAAAAGAACGAACCATTGCTCTTTGAGGCACCACAAATGAGTCTGCAGATAATCATGAAAGATGAGGTAAGTTGGAAAGCAAAAGACCTGTATTCTATGATATCACTTATAGGCGTTATCTAATAACTGACACAAATGAACATATTTCCACAGAGAAAGACACTCACAGACTTAGAAAATAAAACTATGCTCAACTGAAAGGAAAGGTGGGGGAATGGATAAATTAAGATTACTGTTACTATATGTATACAAACTCAAATTATATCAATATCTCAAAAATACCGACCATATAGAAAGGGAGTTCTGCGGAACCCTCTGTAACATTTTACATGGGAAGAGGATCTGTACTTGAATAGACATATATAATGTACAAATGAACCAGATTGTGTTCACCTAGGACAAACAATATTCTAAGCTTTACCCCAATTTAAAAAAAAAAATTAAAACCAAGAAGAAATAATGAGACATAAACTTATAGGGCTTTCTCCGTGCACATTCCAATGTAATTTACAACCTAGGAACACGACTTCCAGAAAGGCTCTGCTGCCCTACTACCCAGATTTGGGAATGGAGAAATGCTGCCTGCTTCAGTTCACTTCCCACAACAGGAGCTTTAAAACCATTGCTAAAGGTCACTAAATATTCACAAAACTTGCAGTTCGGTAAATGACACCTGCTCTCTAAAAAGAGTCTCAGGTGGAAAATCGACCAAAAAATTCAAAAGAGGGCAACCTTCCAAGAAGACAATATCAAGAGTTATATTGTACTCCCAATTGTTTCCTTTTTTCAACAGAAAAGAAAACGGCGGTGAAAAATGATGAGTTTTACGAATTTTCAAAGCCTTGCAAACCCAAATTACAAAACCCTATCAGCTCACAGCAGCCAGCAGGGCCATTAGCATAAATGCTGCAAACAATAGATACTGAAGCGATTGTGGAGAAATGTGTACCCTCGATTCTAAGGGGGACGTGGTAAGTGCCACTAATGAAAACACAAAGAAGGTGCTTTGAAAAGGGAAAAACGATGCTACCAGACAGTCAATCACACCCACTGCTGGGGCTATCACCTGAGAAAATGAGAATCAAAAAGTCACAGGCTGGCAATCCTGCACTCCAACAATATTTACCATAGCCAACACTTGGAAGCAATGAAAATGTCCATCAACCGAGGAATGCACAAAGAAGAAGTGGTCCACGTACACAGTGGAAAATTACTCCAATAAAAAATAAAAATTAAATTTAAAAATCCAACAAAACTAAGGAGACATCAGCTTGTGTGGGTTTGTCCGGGCACACTCCACTCTAATTTATAACCGAGAAACACCACAGGCCGCAAGGGCTTTTCCCTAGTTACCAGGGTGGGGAACATAGAAAGGCTGCTGCCCTCTGGCAGTTACCTGCAAAAGCAGTTTTAAAGCCTGTGCTAATGGTCATGTCATAGGAATAAGTACTGCAGAAGTGTAAATGAAACCTGCCCTCAAAATGTCTTCAGGGAGGTAATGGCCAAAACATTTCAAAATGTGACACATACTTTAAGAGAACACTTTGAAGAACTAAGGGGAAATCACAGCTTGAAAAATAAAAAGGACATGCCTTAAAGCTCAATTTCAACGGATTATGAGGCACGTGCGAATTCAACCACAAAGAGGTATCAGGTCACACTTTTCAGAATAACCATCAGCAAGAAAACTACAAACAATAAATGCTGAAGGTGTTGTGGAGAAATGCATACCCTCAACGGCAAGTAGGACATAAGTTGGAGAGGGCCACCAACTAGAACAGAATGGGGGTGCCTTAAAAACGTAAACATTGAGCTACCATATGATCCAGCAGGCCCACTCCTCCACCTATAATCTAAGAAGAGAGAATTGGAAAGACACAGGCAGGCAAATCTGCATTGCACAGTATTACAATATCCAAGATATGGAAGTAACCAAAAAGTCCACCAACCGATGGGTGGACAAAGAAGTACTCCTCCATGTACAGATGGAATATTCGCTAGTGAAAAAAATGAAACAATACCATTTGCAGCGCCATAGATGAGTCTAGACGTAATCACGCCACGGGTAGTCAGTGAGAAAGCAACATACATATATCCTATGATATCACTTTCAGGAGTTACTTAAAAATTGATACCAATGGAGATATTTCCACAGAGAAAGGCAATCACAGTTTCATTAAAAAACTTATGGTTCACCAAATAGAAAGGGATGAGGATTGGATACATTACCATATTGGGGTTAACAGAGATATACAAACCATGTGAAATATATAACCACCAAAGACGTACGGAAGACCAGGAGAAGACTACGCAACATTGTGTCATAACCTACATGGGAAAAGGATGCGAGGAAGAAAAGATACACGTATATGTGTGAAAGACCCACATCTTGCACACCTAGAGCAAACAAACCAATGTAATCAAATCTGCTGGGATAAAAAATAAAAAGTAAATTACAAATATGAACAAGAAGTAATGAGACATAAACTTAAAGGGCTTTTTCCTGGCCCATTCCATTCTAATTTACAACCTAGAGCACCACTTCCATTAAGCCTCTGTTTCCCCAGGTACCAAATTTGGTAAAGAAGAAATGCTGCCACCTTGTGGCCGTGTCCTGCAAGAGCAGCTTTAAACTCACAGCTAATGGTTACTTAACATTCACAAGGACTCAGGGCTGTAAAGGACACCTGCCCTAAAAAATTGTGCTGAAGTAGTGAATGGACAAAAAAATTCAAAACAGGCAGATGTTTCAAGAAGAGACTATGAAGAGTTATGTATTACTCACGCTCTTCTAAAAAAAAAGGAAAATGGATACAAGCTCAACCTCAGGGTGTGTTAGACCCATGCAATCTAATCTACGAAAAGTTTCAACTTACACCAGTCGACTGACCATCAGCAAAAAGTATATGAACAATAAATGCTGAAGGGGTTTTAGAGAACTGTGTACCCTCTACCTGCTGGTGAGACGTAAAGGGGTAACAGCCAATAATGAGAAAAGAAAGGAGCTGTGTTTAAAAGTAAAAATGGAGGTACCATTCAATCCAGCAGGCGCACCATTGGATCTCTCACCTGAGAAGACAAGAATCGAGAAGACACAGGCCGCAAAAGCTGCAGTGCAGCCTTATTCACAATAGCCAAGACAGTGAAGCAATCAAAATGTCCAACAACATGTGAATGGATAAAGAAGAAGTGGTCCATGTACACAATGGAATATTAGCCATGGAAAAGAACGAACCATTGCTCTTTGAGGCACCACAAATGAGTCTGCAGATAATCATGAAAGATGAGGTAAGTTGGAAAGCAAAAGACCTGTATTCTATGATATCACTTATAGGCGTTATCTAATAACTGACACAAATGAACATATTTCCACAGAGAGAGACACTCACAGACTTAGAAAATAAAACTATGCTCAACTGAAAGGAAAAGTGGGGGAATGGATAAATTAAGATTACTGTTACTTTATGTATACAAACACAAATTATATAAATATCTCAAAAATACCGACCATATAGCAAGGGAGGTCTGCGGAACCCTCTGTAACATTTTACATGGGAAGAGGATCTGTACTTGAATAGACATATATAATGTACAAATGAACCAGATTGTGTTCACCTAGGACAAACAACATTCTAAGCTTTACCCAAATTAAAAAAAAAAATTAAAACCAAGAAGAAATAATGAGATATAAACTTATACGGCTTTCTCCGTGCACATTCCAATGTAATTTACAACCTAGGAACACGACTTCCAGAAAGGCTCTGCTGCCCTACTACCCAGATTTGGGAATGGAGAAATGCTGCCTGCTTCAGGTCACTTCCCACAACAGGAGCTTTAAAACCATTGCTAAAGGTGACTAAATATTCACAAAACTTGCAGTTCGGTAAATGACACCTGCTCTCTAAAAAGAGTCTCAGGTGGAAAATTGACCAAAAAATTCAAAAGAGGGCAACCTTCCAAGAAGACAATATCAAGAATTATATTGTACTCCCAATTATTTCCTTTTTTCAACAGAAAAGAAAACGGCGGTGAAAAATGATGAGTTTTACGAATTCTCAAAGCCGTGCAAACCCAAATTACAAAACCCTATCAGCTCACAGCAGCCAGCAGGGCCATTAGCATAAATGCTGCAAACAATAGATACTGAAGCGATTGTGGAGAAATGTGTACCCTCGATTCTAAGGGGGACGTGGTAAGTGCCGCTAATGAAAACACAAAGAGGGTGCTTTGAAAGGGAAAAACGATGCTACCAGTCAGTCAATCACACCCACTGCTGGGGTTATCACCTGAGAAAATGAGAATCAAAAAGTCACAGGCTGGCAATCCTGCACTCCAACAATATTTACCCTAGCCAACACTTGGAAGCAATGAAAATGTCCATCAACCGAGGAATGCACAAAGAAGAAGTGGTCCACGTACACAGTGGAAAATTACTCCAATAAAAAATAAAAATTAAATTTAAAAATCCAACAAAACTAAGGAGACATCAGCTTGTGTGGGTTTGTCCGGGCACACTCCACTCTAATTTATAACCGAGAAACACCACAGGCCGCAAGGGCTTTTCCCTAGTTACCAGGGTGGGGAACATAGAAAGGCTGCTGCCCTCTGGCAGTTACCTGCAAAAGCAGTTTTAAAGCCTGTGCTAATGGTCATTTCATAGGAATAAGTACTGCAGAAGTGTAAATGAAACCTGCCCTCAAAATGTCTTCAGGGAGGTAATGGCCAAAACATTTCAAAATGTGACACATACTTTAAGAGAACACTTTGAAGAACTAAGGGGAAATCACAGCTTGAAAAATAAAAAGGACATGCCTTAAAGCTCAATTTCAACGGATTATGAGGCCCGTGCGAATTCAACCACAAAGAGGTATCAGGTCACACTTTTCAGAATAACCATCAGCAAGAAAACTACAAACAATAAATGCTGAAGGTGTTGTGGAGAAATGCATACCCTCAACGGCAAGTAGGACATAAGTTGGAGAGGGCCACCAACTAGAACAGAATGGGGGTGCCTTAAAAACGTAAACATTGAGCTACCATATGATCCAGCAGGCCCACTCCTCCACCTATAATCTAAGAAGAGAGAATTGGAAAGACACAGGCAGGCAAATCTGCATTGCACAGTATTACAATATCCAAGATATGGAAGTAACCAAAAAGTCCACCAACCGATGGGTGGACAAAGAAGTACTCCTCCATGTACAGATGGAATATTCGCTAGTGAAAAAAATGAAACAATACCATTTGCAGTGCCATAGATGAGTCTAGACGTAATCACGCCACGGGTAGTCAGTGAGAAAGCAACATACATATATCCTATGATATCACTTTCAGGAGTTACTTAAAAATTGATACCAATGGAGATATTTCCACAGAGAAAGGCAATCACAGTTTCATTAAAAAACTTATGGTTCACCAAATAGAAAGGGATGAGGATTGGATACATTACCATATTGGGGTTAACAGAGATATACAAACCATGTGAAATATATAACCACCAAAGACGTACGGAAGACCAGGAGAAGACTACTCAACATTGTGTCATAACCTACATGGGAAAAGGATGCGAGGAAGAAAAGATACACGTATATGTGTGAAAGACCCACATCTTGCACACCTAGAGCAAACAAACCAATGTAATCAAATCTGCTGGGATAAAAAATAAAAAGTAAATTACAAATATGAACAAGAAGTAATGAGACATAAAGTTAAAGGGCTTTTTCCTGGCCCATTCCATTCTAATTTACAACCTAGAGCACCACTTCCATTAAGCCTCTGTTTCCCCAGGTACCAAATTTGGTAAAGAAGAAATGCTGCCACCTTGTGGCCGTGTCCTGCAAGAGCAGCTTTAAACTCACAGCTAATGGTTACTTAACATTCACAAGGACTCAGGGCTGTAAAGGACACCTGCCCTAAAAAATTGTGCTGAAGTAGTGAATGGACAAAAAAATTCAAAACAGGCAGATGTTTCAAGAAGAGACTATGAAGAGTTATGTATTACTCACGCTCTTCTAAAAAAAAAGGAAAATGGATACAAGCTCAACCTCAGGGTGTGTTAGACCCATGCAATCTAATCTACGAAAAGTTTCAACTTACACCAGTCGACTGACCATCAGCAAAAAGTATATGAACAATAAATGCTGAAGGGGTTTTAGAGAACTGTGTACCCTCTACCTGCTGGTGAGACGTAAAGGGGTAACAGCCAATAATGAGAAAAGAAAGGAGCTGTGTTTAAAAGTAAAAATGGAGGTACCATTCAATCCAGCAGGCGCACCATTGGATCTCTCACCTGAGAAGACAAGAATCGAGAAGACACAGGCCGCAAAAGCTGCAGTGCAGCCTTATTCACAATAGCCAAGACAGTGAAGCAATCAAAATGTCCAACAACATGTGAATGGATAAAGAAGAAGTGGTCCATGTACACAATGGAATATTAGCCATGGAAAAGAACGAACCATTGCTCTTTGAGGCACCACAAATGAGTCTGCAGATAATCATGAAAGATGAGGTAAGTTGGAAAGCAAAAGACCTGTATTCTATGATATCACTTATAGGCGTTATCTAATAACTGACACAAATGAACATATTTCCACAGAGAAAGACACTCACAGACTTAGAAAATAAAACTATGCTCAACTGAAAGGAAAAGTGGGGGAATGGATAAATTAAGATTACTGTTACTTTATGTATACAAACACAAATTATATAAATATCTCAAAAATACCGACCATATAGCAAGGGAGGTCTGCGGAACCCTCTGTAACATTTTACATGGGAAGAGGATCTGTACTTGAATAGACATATATAATGTACAAATGAACCAGATTGTGTTCACCTAGGACAAACAACATTCTAAGCTTTACCCAAATTAAAAAAAAAAATTAAAACCAAGAAGAAATAATGAGATATAAACTTATACGGCTTTCTCCGTGCACATTCCAATGTAATTTACAACCTAGGAACACGACTTCCAGAAAGGCTCTGCTGCCCTACTACCCAGATTTGGGAATGGAGAAATGCTGCCTGCTTCAGGTCACTTCCCACAACAGGAGCTTTAAAACCATTGCTAAAGGTGACTAAATATTCACAAAACTTGCAGTTCGGTAAATGACACCTGCTCTCTAAAAAGAGTCTCAGGTGGAAAATTGACCAAAAAATTCAAAAGAGGGCAACCTTCCAAGAAGACAATATCAAGAATTATATTGTACTCCCAATTATTTCCTTTTTTCAACAGAAAAGAAAACGGCGGTGAAAAATGATGAGTTTTACGAATTCTCAAAGCCGTGCAAACCCAAATTACAAAACCCTATCAGCTCACAGCAGCCAGCAGGGCCATTAGCATAAATGCTGCAAACAATAGATACTGAAGCGATTGTGGAGAAATGTGTACCCTCGATTCTAAGGGGGACGTGGTAAGTGCCGCTAATGAAAACACAAAGAGGGTGCTTTGAAAGGGAAAAACGATGCTACCAGTCAGTCAATCACACCCACTGCTGGGGTTATCACCTGAGAAAATGAGAATCAAAAAGTCACAGGCTGGCAATCCTGCACTCCAACAATATTTACCCTAGCCAACACTTGGAAGCAATGAAAATGTCCATCAACCGAGGAATGCACAAAGAAGAAGTGGTCCACGTACACAGTGGAAAATTACTCCAATAAAAAATAAAAATTAAATTTAAAAATCCAACAAAACTAAGGAGACATCAGCTTGTGTGGGTTTGTCCGGGCACACTCCACTCTAATTTATAACCGAGAAACACCACAGGCCGCAAGGGCTTTTCCCTAGTTACCAGGGTGGGGAACATAGAAAGGCTGCTGCCCTCTGGCAGTTACCTGCAAAAGCAGTTTTAAAGCCTGTGCTAATGGTCATTTCATAGGAATAAGTACTGCAGAAGTGTAAATGAAACCTGCCCTCAAAATGTCTTCAGGGAGGTAATGGCCAAAACATTTCAAAATGTGACACATACTTTAAGAGAACACTTTGAAGAACTAAGGGGAAATCACAGCTTGAAAAATAAAAAGGACATGCCTTAAAGCTCAATTTCAACGGATTATGAGGCACGTGCGAATTCAACCACAAGAGGTATCAGGTCACACTTTTCAGAATAACCATCAGCAAGAAAACTACAAACAATAAATGCTGAAGGTGTTGTGGAGAAATGCATACCCTCAACGGCAAGTAGGACATAAGTTGGAGAGGGCCACCAACTAGAACAGAATGGGGGTGCCTTAAAAACGTAAACATTGAGCTACCATATGATCCAGTAGGCCCACTCCTCCACCTATAATCTAAGAAGAGAGAATTGGAAAGACACAGGCAGGCAAATCTGCATTGCACAGTATTACAATATCCAAGATATGGAAGTAACCAAAAAGTCCACCAACCGATGGGTGGACAAAGAAGTACTCCTCCATGTACAGATGGAATATTCGCTAGTGAAAAAAATGAAACAATACCATTTGCAGCGCCATAGATGAGTCTAGACGTAATCACGCCACGGGTAGTCAGTGAGAAAGCAACATACATATATCCTATGATATCACTTTCAGGAGTTACTTAAAAATTGATACCAATGGAGATATTTCCACAGAGAAAGGCAATCACAGTTTCATTAAAAAACTTATGGTTCACCAAATAGAAAGGGATGAGGATTGGATACATTACCATATTGGGGTTAACAGAGATATACAAACCATGTGAAATATATAACCACCAAAGACGTACGGAAGACCAGGAGAAGACTACTCAACATTGTGTCATAACCTACATGGGAAAAGGATGCGAGGAAGAAAAGATACACGTATATGTGTGAAAGACCCACATCTTGCACACCTAGAGCAAACAAACCAATGTAATCAAATCTGCTGGGATAAAAAATAAAAAGTAAATTACAAGTATGAACAAGAAGTAATGAGACATAAACTTAAAGGTCTTTTTCCTGGCCCATTCCATTCTAATTTACAACCTAGAGCACCACTTCCATTAAGCCTCTGTTTCCCCAGGTACCAAATTTGGTAAAGAAGAAATGCTGCCACCTTGTGGCCGTGTCCTGCAAGAGCAGCTTTAAACTCACAGCTAATGGTTACTTAACATTCACAAGGACTCAGGGCTGTAAAGGACACCTGCCCTAAAAAATTGTGCTGAAGTAGTGAATGGACAAAAAAATTCAAAACAGGCAGATGTTTCAAGAAGAGACTATGAAGAGTTATGTATTACTCACGCTCTTTTAAAAAAAAAGGAAAATGGATACAAGCTCAACCTCAGGGTGTGTTAGACCCATGCAATCTAATCTACGAAAAGTTTCAACTTACACCAGTCGACTGACCATCAGCAAAAAGTATACGAACAATAAATGCTGAAGGATTTTAGAGAACTGTGTACCCTCTACCTGCTGGTGAGACGTAAAGGGGTAACAGCCAATAATGAGAAAAGAAAGGAGCTGTGTTTAAAAGTAAAAATGGAGGTACCATTCAATCCAGCAGGCGCACCATTGGATCTCTCACCTGAGAAGACAAGAATCGAGAAGACACAGGCCGCAAAAGCTGCAGTGCAGCCTTATTCACAATAGCCAAGACAGTGAAGCAATCAAAATGTCCAACAACAGGTGAATGGATAAAGAAGAAGTGGTCCATGTACACAATGGAATATTAGCCATGGAAAA
The DNA here is from genome assembly GCF_965194825.1 of Balaenoptera physalus. Taxonomy (NCBI): domain Eukaryota; kingdom Metazoa; phylum Chordata; class Mammalia; order Artiodactyla; family Balaenopteridae; genus Balaenoptera; species Balaenoptera physalus. The sequence continues at coordinate 61,342 of NW_028124646.1, forward strand.
CAACGAACCATTGCTCTTTGAGGCACCACAAATGAGTCTGCAGATAATCATGAAAGATGAGGTAAGTTGGAAAGCAAAAGACCTGTATTCTATGATATCACTTATAGGCGTTATCTAATAACTGACACAAATGAACATATTTCCACAGAGAAAGACACTCACAGACTTAGAAAATAAAACTATGCTCAACTGAAAGGAAAGGTGGGGGAATGGATAAATTAAGATTACTGTTACTATATGTATACAAACACAAATTATATCAATATCTCAAAAATACCGACCATATAGAAAGGGAGTTCTGCGGAACCCTCTGTAACATTTTACATGGGAAGAGGATCTGTACTTGAATAGACATATATAATGTACAAATGAACCAGATTGTGTTCACCTAGGACAAACAATATTCTAAGTTTTACCCCAATTAAAAAAAAAAATTAAAACCAAGAAGAAATAATGAGACATAAACTTATAGGGCTTTCTCCGTGCACATTCCAATGTAATTTACAACCTAGGAACACGACTTCCAGAAAGGCTCTGCTGCCCTACTACCCAGATTTGGGAATGGAGAAATGCTGCCTGCTTCAAGTCACTTCCCACATCAGGAGCTTTAAAACCATTGCTAAAGGTCACTAAATATTCACAAAACTTGCAGTTCGGTAAATGACACCTGCTCTCTAAAAAGAGTCTCAGGTGGAAAATCAACCAAAAAATTCAAAAGAGGGCAACCTTCCAAGAAGACAGTATCAAGAGTTATATTGTACTCCCAATTGTTTCCTTTTTTCAACAGAAAAGAAAACGGCGGTGAAAAATGATGAGTTTTACGAATTTTCAAAGCCGTGCAAACCCAAATTACAAAACCCTATCAGCTCACAGCAGCCAGCAGGGCCATTAGCATAAATGCTGCAAACAATAGATACTGAAGCGATTGTGGAGAAATGTGTACCCTCGATTCTAAGGGGGACGTGGTAAGTGCCACTAATGAAAACACAAAGAAGGTGCTTTGAAAAGGGAAAAACGATGCTACCAGTCAGTCAATCACACCCACTGCTGGGGCTATCACCTGAGAAAATGAGAATCAAAAAGTCACAGGCTGGCAATCCTGCACTCCAACAATATTTACCATAGCCAACACTTGGAAGCAATGAAAATGTCCATCAACCGAGGAATGCACAAAGAAGAAGTGGTCCACGTACACAGTGGAAAATTACTCCAATAAAAAATAAAAATTAAATTTAAAAATCCAACAAAACTAAGGAGACATCAGCTTGTGTGGGTTTGTCCGGGCACACTCCACTCTAATTTATAACCGAGAAACACCACAGGCCGCAAGGGCTTTTCCCTAGTTACCAGGGTGGGGAACATAGAAAGGCTGCTGCCCTCTGACAGTTACCTGCAAAAGCAGTTTTAAAGCCTGTGCTAATGGTCATTTCATAGGAATAAGTACTGCAGAAGTGTAAATGAAACCTGCCCTCAAAATGTCTTCAGGGAGGTAATGGCCAAAACATTTCAAAATGTGACACATACTTTAAGAGAACACTTTGAAGAACTAAGGGGAAATCACAGCTTGAAAAATAAAAAGGACATGCCTTAAAGCTCAATTTCAACGGATTATGAGGCACGTGCGAATTCAACCACAAAGAGGTATCAGGTCACACTTTTCAGAATAACCATCAGCAAGAAAACTAAAAACAATAAATGCTGAAGGTGTTGTGGAGAAATGCATACCCTCAACTGCAAGTAGGACATAAGTTGGAAAGGGCCACCAACTAGAACAGAATGGGGATGCCTTAAAAACGTAAACATTGAACTACCATATGATCCAGCAGGCCCACTCCTCCACCTATAATCTAAGAAGAGAGAATTGGAAAGACACAGGCAGGCAAATCTGCATTGCACAGTATTACAATATCCAAGATATGGAAGTAACCAAAAAGTCCACCAACAGATGGGTGGACAAAGAAGTACTCCTCCATGTACATATGGAATATTCGCTAGTGAAAAAAATGAAACAATACCATTTGCAGCGCCATAGATGAGTCTAGACGTAATCACGCCACGGGTAGTCAGTGAGAAAGCAAAATACATATATCCTATGATATCACTTTCAGGAGTTACTTAAAAATTGATACCAATGAAGATATTTCCACAGAGAAAGGCAATCACAGTTTCATTAAAAAACTTATGGTTCACCAAATAGAAAGGGATGAGGATTGGATACATTACCATATTGGGGTTAACAGAGATATACAAACCATGTGAAATATATAACCACCAAAGACGTACGGAAGACCAGGAGAAGACTACTCAACATTGTGTCATAACCTACATGGGAAAAGGATGCGAGGAAGAAAAGATACACGTATATGTGTGAAAGACCCACATCTTGCACACCTAGAGCAAACAAACCAATGTAATCAAATCTGCTGGGATAAAAAATAAAAAGTAAACTACAAATATGAACAAGAAGAAATGAGACATAAACTTAAAGGGCTTTTTCCTGGCCCATTCCATTCTAATTTACAACCTAGAGCACCACTTCCATTAAGCCTCTGTTTCCCCAGGTACCAAATTTGGTAAAGAAGAAATGCTGCCACCTTGTGGCCGTGTCCTGCAAGAGCAGCTTTAAACTCACAGCTAATGGTTACTTCACATTCACAAGGACTCAGGGCTGTAAAGGACACCTGCCCTAAAAAATTGTGCTGAAGTAGTGAATGGACACAAAAATTCAAAACAGGCAGATGTTTCAAGAAGAGACTATGAAGAGTTATGTATTACTCACGCTCTTTTTAAAAAAAAGGAAAATGGATACAAGCTCAACCTCAGGGTGTGTTGGACCCATGCAATCTAATCTACGAAAAGTTTCAACTTACACCAGTCGACTGACCATCAGCAAAAAGTATACGAACAATAAATGCTGAAGGGGTTTTAGAGAACTGTGTACCCTCTACCTGCTGGTGAGACGTAAAGGGGTAACAGCCAATAATGAGAAAAGAAAGGAGCTGTGTTTAAAAGTAAAAATGGAGGTACCATTCAATCCAGCAGGCGCACCATTGGATCTCTCACCTGAGAAGACAAGAATCGAGAAGACACAGGCCGCAAAAGCTGCAGTGCAGCCTTATTCACAATAGCCAAGACAGTGAAGCAATCAAAATGTCCAACAACAGGTGAATGGATAAAGAAGAAGTGGTCCATGTACACAATGGAATATTAGCCATGGAAAACAACGAACCATTGCTCTTTGAGGCACCACAAATGAGTCTGCAGATAATCATGAAAGATGAGGTAAGTTGGAAAGCAAAAGACCTGTATTCTATGATATCACTTATAGGCGTTATCTAATAACTGACACAAATGAACATATTTCCACAGAGAAAGACACTCACAGACTTAGAAAATAAAACTATGCTCAACTGAAAGGAAAGGTGGGGGAATGGATAAATTAAGATTACTGTTACTATATGTATACAAACACAAATTATATCAATATCTCAAAAATACCGACCATATAGAAAGGGAGTTCTGCGGAACCCTCTGTAACATTTTACATGGGAAGAGGATCTGTACTTGAATAGACATATATAATGTACAAATGAACCAGATTGTGTTCACCTAGGACAAACAATATTCTAAGTTTTACCCCAATTAAAAAAAAAAATTAAAACCAAGAAGAAATAATGAGACATAAACTTATAGGGCTTTCTCCGTGCACATTCCAATGTAATTTACAACCTAGGAACACGACTTCCAGAAAGGCTCTGCTGCCCTACTACCCAGATTTGGGAATGGAGAAATGCTGCCTGCTTCAAGTCACTTCCCACATCAGGAGCTTTAAAACCATTGCTAAAGGTCACTAAATATTCACAAAACTTGCAGTTCGGTAAATGACACCTGCTCTCTAAAAAGAGTCTCAGGTGGAAAATCGACCAAAAAATTCAAAAGAGGGCAACCTTCCAAGAAGACAGTATCAAGAGTTATATTGTACTCCCAATTGTTTCCTTTTTTCAACAGAAAAGAAAACGGCGGTGAAAAATGATGAGTTTTACGAATTTTCAAAGCCGTGCAAACCCAAATTACAAAACCCTATCAGCTCACAGCAGCCAGCAGGGCCATTAGCATAAATGCTGCAAACAATAGATACTGAAGCGATTGTGGAGAAATGTGTACCCTCGATTCTAAGGGGGACGTGGTAAGTGCCACTAATGAAAACACAAAGAAGGTGCTTTGAAAAGGGAAAAACGATGCTACCAGTCAGTCAATCACACCCACTGCTGGGGCTATCACCTGAGAAAATGAGAATCAAAAAGTCACAGGCTGGCAATCCTGCACTCCAACAATATTTACCATAGCCAACACTTGGAAGCAATGAAAATGTCCATCAACCGAGGAATGCACAAAGAAGAAGTGGTCCACGTACACAGTGGAAAATTACTCCAATAAAAAATAAAAATTAAATTTAAAAATCCAACAAAACTAAGGAGACATCAGCTTGTGTGGGTTTGTCCGGGCACACTCCACTCTAATTTATAACCGAGAAACACCACAGGCCGCAAGGGCTTTTCCCTAGTTACCAGGGTGGGGAACATAGAAAGGCTGCTGCCCTCTGACAGTTACCTGCAAAAGCAGTTTTAAAGCCTGTGCTAATGGTCATTTCATAGGAATAAGTACTGCAGAAGTGTAAATGAAACCTGCCCTCAAAATGTCTTCAGGGAGGTAATGGCCAAAACATTTCAAAATGTGACACATACTTTAAGAGAACACTTTGAAGAACTAAGGGGAAATCACAGCTTGAAAAATAAAAAGGACATGCCTTAAAGCTCAATTTCAACGGATTATGAGGCACGTGCGAATTCAACCACAAAGAGGTATCAGGTCACACTTTTCAGAATAACCATCAGCAAGAAAACTAAAAACAATAAATGCTGAAGGTGTTGTGGAGAAATGCATACCCTCAACTGCAAGTAGGACATAAGTTGGAAAGGGCCACCAACTAGAACAGAATGGGGATGCCTTAAAAACGTAAACATTGAACTACCATATGATCCAGCAGGCCCACTCCTCCACCTATAATCTAAGAAGAGAGAATTGGAAAGACACAGGCAGGCAAATCTGCATTGCACAGTATTACAATATCCAAGATATGGAAGTAACCAAAAAGTCCACCAACAGATGGGTGGACAAAGAAGTACTCCTCCATGTACATATGGAATATTCGCTAGTGAAAAAAATGAAACAATACCATTTGCAGCGCCATAGATGAGTCTAGACGTAATCACGCCACGGGTAGTCAGTGAGAAAGCAAAATACATATATCCTATGATATCACTTTCAGGAGTTACTTAAAAATTGATACCAATGAAGATATTTCCACAGAGAAAGGCAATCACAGTTTCATTAAAAAACTTATGGTTCACCAAATAGAAAGGGATGAGGATTGGATACATTACCATATTGGGGTTAACAGAGATATACAAACCATGTGAAATATATAACCACCAAAGACGTACGGAAGACCAGGAGAAGACTACTCAACATTGTGTCATAACCTACATGGGAAAAGGATGCGAGGAAGAAAAGATACACGTATATGTGTGAAAGACCCACATCTTGCACACCTAGAGCAAACAAACCAATGTAATCAAATCTGCTGGGATAAAAAATAAAAAGTAAACTACAAATATGAACAAGAAGAAATGAGACATAAACTTAAAGGGCTTTTTCCTGGCCCATTCCATTCTAATTTACAACCTAGAGCACCACTTCCATTAAGCCTCTGTTTCCCCAGGTACCAAATTTGGTAAAGAAGAAATGCTGCCACCTTGTGGCCGTGTCCTGCAAGAGCAGCTTTAAACTCACAGCTAATGGTTACTTCACATTCACAAGGACTCAGGGCTGTAAAGGACACCTGCCCTAAAAAATTGTGCTGAAGTAGTGAATGGACACAAAAATTCAAAACAGGCAGATGTTTCAAGAAGAGACTATGAAGAGTTATGTATTACTCACGCTCTTTTTAAAAAAAAGGAAAATGGATACAAGCTCAACCTCAGGGTGTGTTGGACCCATGCAATCTAATCTACGAAAAGTTTCAACTTACACCAGTCGACTGACCATCAGCAAAAAGTATACGAACAATAAATGCTGAAGGGGTTTTAGAGAACTGTGTACCCTCTACCTGCTGGTGAGACGTAAAGGGGTAACAGCCAATAATGAGAAAAGAAAGGAGCTGTGTTTAAATGTAAAAATGGAGGTACCATTCAATCCAGCAGGCGCACCATTGGATCTCTCACCTGAGAAGACAAGAATCGAGAAGACACAGGCCGCAAAAGCTGCAGTGCAGCCTTATTCACAATAGCCAAGACAGTGAAGCAATCAAAATGTCCAAAAACAGGTGAATGGATAAAGAAGAAGTGGTCCATGTACACAATGGAATATTAGCCATGGAAAACAACGAACCATTGCTCTTTGAGGCACCACAAATGAGTCTGCAGATAATCATGAAAGATGAGGTAAGTTGGAAAGCAAAAGACCTGTATTCTATGATATCACTTATAGGCGTTATCTAATAACTGACACAAATGAACATATTTCCACAGAGAAAGACACTCACAGACTTAGAAAATAAAACTATGCTCAACTAAAAGGAAAGGTGGGGGAATGGATATATTAAGATTACTGTTACTATATGTATACAAACACAAATTATATCAATATCTCAAAAATACCGACCATATAGCAAGGGAGGTCTGCGGAACCCTCTGTAACATTTTACATGGGAAGAGGATCTGTACTTGAATAGACATATATAATGTACAAATGAACCAGATTGTGTTCACCTAGGACAAACAATATTCTAAGCTTTACCCCAATTAAAAAAAAAAATTAAAACCAAGAAGAAATAATGAGACATAAACTTATAGGGCTTTCTCCGTGCACATTCCAATGTAATTTACAACCTAGGAACACGACTTCCAGAAAGGCTCTGCTGCCCTACTACCCAGATTTGGGAATGGAGAAATGCTGCCTGCTTCAGGTCACTTCCCACAACAGGAGCTTTAAAACCATTGCTAAAGGTCACTAAATATTCACAAAACTTGCAGTTCGGTAAATGACACCTGCTCTCTAAAAAGAGTCTCAGGTGGAAAATCGACCAAAAAATTCAAAAGAGGGCAACCTTCCAAGAAGACAATATCAAGAGTTATATTGTACTCCCAAGTGTTTCCTTTTTTCAACAGAAAAGAAAACGGCGGTGAAAAATGATGAGTTTTACGAATTTTCAAAGCCATGCAAACCCAAATTACAAAACCCTATCAGCTCACAGCAGCCAGCAGGGCCATTAGCATAAATGCTGCAAACAATAGATACTGAAGCGATTGTGGAGAAATGTGTACCCTCGATTCTAAGAGGGACGTGGTAAGTGCCACTAATGAAAACACAAAGAAGGTGCTTTGAAAAGGGAAAAACGATGCTACCAGTCAGTCAATCACACCCACTGCTGGGGCTATCACCTGAGAAAATGAGAATCAAAAAGTCACAGGCTGGCAATCCTGCACTCCAACAATATTTACCATAGCCAACACTTGGAAGCAATGAAAATGTCCATCAACCGAGGAATGCACAAAGAAGAAGTGGTCCACGTACACAGTGGAAACTTACTCCAATAAAAAATAAAAATTAAATTTAAAAATCCAACAAAACTAAGGAGACATCAGCTTGTGTGGGTTTGTCCGGGCACACTCCACTCTAATTTATAACCGAGAAACACCACAGGCCGCAAGGGCTTTTCCCTAGTTACCAGGGTGGGGAACATAGAAAGGCTGCTGCCCTCTGGCAGTTACCTGCAAAAGCAGTTTTAAAGCCTGTGCTAATGGTCATTTCATAGGAATAAGTACTGCAGAAGTGTAAATGAAACCTGCCCTCAAAATGTCTTCAGGGAGGTAATGGCCAAAACATTTCAAAATGTGACACATACTTTAAGAGAACACTTTGAAGAACTAAGGGGAAATCACAGCTTGAAAAATAAAAAGGACATGCCTTAAAGCTCAATTTCAACGGATTATGAGGCACGTGCGAATTCAACCACAAAGAGGTATCAGGTCACACTTTTCAGAATAACCATCAGCAAGAAAACTACAAACAATAAATGCTGAAGGTGTTGTGGAGAAATGCATACCCTCAACTGCAAGTAGGACATAAGTTGGAAAGGGCCACCAACTAGAACAGAATGGGGGTGCCTTAAAAACGTAAACATTGAGCTACCATATGATCCAGCAGGCCCACTCCTCCACCTATAATCTAAGAAGAGAGAATTGGAAAGACACAGGCAGGCAAATCTGCATTGCACAGTATTACAATATCCAAGATATGGAAGTAACCAAAAAGTCCACCAACAGATGGGTGGACAAAGAAGTACTCCTCCATGTACAGATGGAATATTCGCTAGGGAAAAAAATGAAACAATACCATTTGCAGCGCCATAGATGAGTCTAGACGTAATCACGCCACGGGTAGTCAGTGAGAAAGCAAAATACATATATCCTATGATATCACTTTCAGGAGTTACTTAAAAATTGATACCAATGAAGATATTTCCACAGAGAAAGGCAATCACAGTTTCATTAAAAAACTTATGGTTCACCAAATAGAAAGGGATGACGATTGGATACATTACCATATTGGGGTTAACAGAGATATACAAACCATGTGAAATATATAACCACCAAAGACGTACGGAAGACCAGGAGAAGACTACTCAACATTGTGTCATAACCTACATGGGAAAAGGATGCGAGGAAGAAAAGATACACGTATATGTGTGAAAGACCCACATCTTGCACACCTAGAGCAAACAAACCAATGTAATCAAATCTGCTGGGATAAAAAATAAAAAGTAAACTACAAATATGAACAAGAAGAAATGAGACATAAACTTAAAGGGCTTTTTCCTGGCCCATTCCATTCTAATTTACAACCTAGAGCACCACTTCCATTAAGCCTCTGTTTCCCCAGGTACCAAATTTGGTAAAGAAGAAATGCTGCCACCTTGTGGCCGTGTCCTGCAAGAGCAGCTTTAAACTCACAGCTAATGGTTACTTAACATTCACAAGGACTCAGGGCTGTAAAGGACACCTGCCCTAAAAAATTGTGCTGAAGTAGTGAATGGACAAATAAATTCAAAACAGGCAGATGTTTCAAGAAGAGACTATGAAGAGTTATGTATTACTCACGCTCTTTTTAAAAAAAAGGAAAATGGATACAAGCTCAACCTCAGGGTGTGTTGGACCCATGCAATCTAATCTACGAAAAGTTTCAACTTACACCAGTCGACTGACCATCAGCAAAAAGTATACGAACAATAAATGCTGAAGGGGTTTTAGAGAACTGTGTACCCTCTACCTGCTGGTGAGACGTAAAGGGGTAACAGCCAATAATGAGAAAAGAAAGGAGCTGTGTTTAAATGTAAAAATGGAGGTACCATTCAATCCAGCAGGCGCACCATTGGATCTCTCACCTGAGAAGACAAGAATCGAGAAGACACAGGCCGCAAAAGCTGCAGTGCAGCCTTATTCACAATAGCCAAGACAGTGAAGCAATCAAAATGTCCAACAACAGGTGAATGGATAAAGAAGAAGTGGTCCATGTACACAATGGAATATTAGCCATGGAAAACAACGAACCATTGCTCTTTGAGGCACCACAAATGAGTCTGCAGATAATCATGAAAGATGAGGTAAGTTGGAAAGCAAAAGACCTGTATTCTATGATATCACTTATAGGCGTTATCTAATAACTGACACAAATGAACATATTTCCACAGAGAAAGACACTCACAGACTTAGAAAATAAAACTATGCTCAACTGAAAGGAAAGGTGGGGGAATGGATAAATTAAGATTACTGTTACTATATGTATACAAACACAAATTATATCAATATCTCAAAAATACCGACCATATAGCAAGGGAGGTCTGCGGAACCCTCTGTAACATTTTACATGGGAAGAGGATCTGTACTTGAATAGACATATATAATGTACAAATGAACCAGATTGTGTTCACCTAGGACAAACAATATTCTAAGCTTTACCCCAATTAAAAAAAAAAAATTAAAACCAAGAAGAAATAATGAGACATAAACTTATAGGGCTTTCTCCGTGCACATTCCAATGTAATTTACAACCTAGGAACACGACTTCCAGAAAGGCTCTGCTGCCCTACTACCCAGATTTGGGAATGGAGAAATGCTGCCTGCTTCAAGTCACTTCCCACATCAGGAGCTTTAAAACCATTGCTAAAGGTCACTAAATATTCACAAAACTTGCAGTTCGGTAAATGACACCTGCTCTCTAAAAAGAGTCTCAGGTGGAAAATCGACCAAAAAATTCAAAAGAGGGCAACCTTCCAAGAAGACAATATCAAGAGTTATATTGTACTCCCAATTGTTTCCTTTTTTCAACAGAAAAGAAAACGGCGGTGAAAAATGATGAGTTTTACGAATTTTCAAAGCCGTGCAAACCCAAATTACAAAACCCTATCAGCTCACAGCAGCCAGCAGGGCCATTAGCATAAATGCTGCAAACAATAGATACTGAAGCGATTGTGGAGAAATGTGTAACCTCGATTCTAAGGGGGACGTGGTAAGTGCCACTAATGAAAACACAAAGAAGGTGCTTTGAAAGGGAAAAACGATGCTACCAGTCAGTCAATCACACCCACTGCTGGGGTTATCACCTGAGAAAATGAGAATCAAAAAGTCACAGGCTGGCAAACCTGCACTCCAACAATATTTACCATAGCCAACACTTGGAAGCAATGAAAATGTCCATCAACCGAGGAATGCACAAAGAAGAAGTGGTCCACGTACACAGTGGAAAATTACTCCAATAAAAAATAAAAATTAAATTTAAAAATCCAACAAAACTAAGGAGACATCAGGTTGTGTGGGTTTGTCCGGGCACACTCCACTCTAATTTATAACCGAGAAACACCACAGGCCGCAAGGGCTTTTCCCTAGTTACCAGGGTGGGGAACATAGAAAGGCTGCTGCCCTCTGGCAGTTACCTGCAAAAGCAGTTTTAAAGCCTGTGCTAATGGTCATTTCATAGGAATAAGTACTGCAGAAGTGTAAATGAAACCTGCCCTCAAAATGTCTTCAGGGAGGTAATGGCCAAAACATTTCAAAATGTGACACATACTTTAAGAGAACACTTTGAAGAACTAAGGGGAAATCACAGCTTGAAAAATAAAAAGGACATGCCTTAAAGCTCAATTTCAACGGATTATGAGGCACGTGCGAATTCAACCACAAAGAGGTATCAGGTCACACTTTTCAGAATAACCATCAGCAAGAAAACTACAAACAATAAATGCTGAAGGTGTTGTGGAGAAATGCATACCCTCAACTGCAAGTAGGACATAAGTTGGAAAGGGCCACCAACTAGAACAGAATGGGGATGCCTTAAAAACGTAAACATTGAACTACCATATGATCCAGCAGGCCCACTCCTCCACCTATAATCTAAGAAGAGAGAATTGGAAAGACACAGGCAGGCAAATCTGCATTGCACAGTATTACAATATCCAAGATATGGAAGTAACCAAAAAGTCCACCAACAGATGGGTGGACAAAGAAGTACTCCTCCATGTACAGATGGAATATTCGCTAGTGAAAAAAATGAAACAATACCATTTGCAGCGCCATAGATGAGTCTAGACGTAATCACGCCACGGGTAGTCAGTGAGAAAGCAAAATACATATATCCTATGATATCACTTTCAGGAGTTACTTAAAAATTGATACCAATGAAGATATTTCCACAGAGAAAGGCAATCACAGTTTCATTAAAAAACTTATGGTTCACCAAATAGAAAGGGATGAGGATTGGATACATTACCATATTGGGGTTAACAGAGATATACAAACCATGTGAAATATATAACCACCAAAGACGTACGGAAGACCAGGAGAAGACTACTCAACATTGTGTCATAACCTACATGGGAAAAGGATGCGAGGAAGAAAAGATACACGTATATGTGTGAAAGACCCACATCTTGCACACCTAGAGCAAACAAACCAATGTAATCAAATCTGCTGGGATAAAAAATAAAAAGTAAATTACAAATATGAACAAGAAGAAATGAGACATAAACTTAAAGGGCTTTTTCCTGGCCCATTCCATTCTAATTTACAACCTAGAGCACCACTTCCATTAAGCCTCTGTTTCCCCAGGTACCAAATTTGGTAAAGAAGAAATGCTGCCACCTTGTGGCCGTGTCCTGCAAGAGCAGCTTTAAACTCACAGCTAATGGTTACTTCACATTCACAAGGACTCAGGGCTGTAAAGGACACCTGCCCTAAAAAATTGTGCTGAAGTAGTGAATGGACAAATAAATTCAAAACAGGCAGATGTTTCAAGAAGAGACTATGAAGAGTTATGTATTACTCACGCTCTTTTTAAAAAAAAGGAAAATGGATACAAGCTCAACCTCAGGGTGTGTTGGACCCATGCAATCTAATCTACGAAAAGTTTCAACTTACACCAGTCGACTGACCATCAGCAAAAAGTATACGAACAATAAATGCTGAAGGGGTTTTAGAGAACTGTGTACCCTCTACCTGCTGGTGAGACGTAAAGGGGTAACAGCCAATAATGAGAAAAGAAAGGAGCTGTGTTTAAATGTAAAAATGGAGGTACCATTCAATCCAGCAGGCGCACCATTGGATCTCTCACCTGAGAAGACAAGAATCGAGAAGACACAGGCCGCAAAAGCTGCAGTGCAGCCTTATTCACAATAGCCAAGACAGTGAAGCAATCAAAATGTCCAACAACAGGTGAATGGATAAAGAAGAAGTGGTCCATGTACACAATGGAATATTAGCCATGGAAAACAACGAACCATTGCTCTTTGAGGCACCACAAATGAGTCTGCAGATAATCATGAAAGATGAGGTAAGTTGGAAAGCAAAAGACCTGTATTCTATGATATCACTTATAGGCGTTATCTAATAACTGACACAAATGAACATATTTCCACAGAGAAAGACACTCACAGACTTAGAAAATAAAACTATGCTCAACTGAAAGGAAAGGTGGGGGAATGGATAAATTAAGATTACTGTTACTATATGTATACAAACACAAATTATATCAATATCTCAAAAATACCGACCATATAGAAAGGGAGTTCTGCGGAACCCTCTGTAACATTTTACATGGGAAGAGGATCTGTACTTGAATAGACATATATAATGTACAAATGAACCAGATTGTGTTCACCTAGGACAAACAATATTCTAAGTTTTACCCCAATTAAAAAAAAAAATTAAAACCAAGAAGAAATAATGAGACATAAACTTATAGGGCTTTCTCCGTGCACATTCCAATGTAATTTACAACGTAGGAACACGACTTCCAGAAAGGCTCTGCTGCCCTACTACCCAGATTTGGGAATGGAGAAATGCTGCCTGCTTCAAGTCACTTCCCACATCAGGAGCTTTAAAACCATTGCTAAAGGTCACTAAATATTCACAAAACTTGCAGTTCGGTAAATGACACCTGCTCTCTAAAAAGAGTCTCAGGTGGAAAATCGACCAAAAAATTCAAAAGAGGGCAACCTTCCAAGAAGACAGTATCAAGAGTTATATTGTACTCCCAATTGTTTCCTTTTTTCAACAGAAAAGAAAACGGCGGTGAAAAATGATGAGTTTTACGAATTTTCAAAGCCGTGCAAACCCAAATTACAAAACCCTATCAGCTCACAGCAGCCAGCAGGGCCATTAGCATAAATGCTGCAAACAATAGATACTGAAGCGATTGTGGAGAAATGTGTACCCTCGATTCTAAGGGGGACGTGGTAAGTGCCACTAATGAAAACACAAAGAAGGTGCTTTGAAAAGGGAAAAACGATGCTACCAGTCAGTCAATCACACCCACTGCTGGGGCTATCACCTGAGAAAATGAGAATCAAAAAGTCACAGGCTGGCAATCCTGCACTCCAACAATATTTACCATAGCCAACACTTGGAAGCAATGAAAATGTCCATCAACCGAGGAATGCACAAAGAAGAAGTGGTCCACGTACACAGTGGAAAATTACTCCAATAAAAAATAAAAATTAAATTTAAAAATCCAACAAAACTAAGGAGACATCAGCTTGTGTGGGTTTGTCCGGGCACACTCCACTCTAATTTATAACCGAGAAACACCACAGGCCGCAAGGGCTTTTCCCTAGTTACCAGGGTGGGGAACATAGAAAGGCTGCTGCCCTCTGGCAGTTACCTGCAAAAGCAGTTTTAAAGCCTGTGCTAATGGTCATTTCATAGGAATAAGTACTGCAGAAGTGTAAATGAAACCTGCCCTCAAAATGTCTTCAGGGAGGTAATGGCCAAAACATTTCAAAATGTGACACATACTTTAAGAGAACACTTTGAAGAACTAAGGGGAAATCACAGCTTGAAAAATAAAAAGGACATGCCTTAAAGCTCAATTTCAACGGATTATGAGGCACGTGCGAATTCAACCACAAAGAGGTATCAGGTCACACTTTTCAGAATAACCATCAGCAAGAAAACTACAAACAATAAATGCTGAAGGTGTTGTGGAGAAATGCATACCCTCAACTGCAAGTAGGACATAAGTTGGAAAGGGCCACCAACTAGAACAGAATGGGGATGCCTTAAAAACGTAAACATTGAACTACCATATGATCCAGCAGGCCCACTCCTCCACCTATAATCTAAGAAGAGAGAATTGGAAAGACACAGGCAGGCAAATCTGCATTGCACAGTATTACAATATCCAAGATATGGAAGTAACCAAAAAGTCCACCAACAGATGGGTGGACAAAGAAGTACTCCTCCATGTACATATGGAATATTCGCTAGTGAAAAAAATGAAACAATACCATTTGCAGCGCCATAGATGAGTCTAGACGTAATCACGCCACGGGTAGTCAGTGAGAAAGCAAAATACATATATCCTATGATATCACTTTCAGGAGTTACTTAAAAATTGATACCAATGAAGATATTTCCACAGAGAAAGGCAATCACAGTTTCATTAAAAAACTTATGGTTCACCAAATAGAAAGGGATGAGGATTGGATACATTACCATATTGGGGTTAACAGAGATATACAAACCATGTGAAATATATAACCACCAAAGACGTACGGAAGACCAGGAGAAGACTACTCAACATTGTGTCATAACCTACATGGGAAAAGGATGCGAGGAAGAAAAGATACACGTATATGTGTGAAAGACCCACATCTTGCACACCTAGAGCAAACAAACCAATGTAATCAAATCTGCTGGGATAAAAAATAAAAAGTAAACTACAAATATGAACAAGAAGAAATGAGACATAAACTTAAAGGGCTTTTTCCTGGCCCATTCCATTCTAATTTACAACCTAGAGCACCACTTCCATTAAGCCTCTGTTTCCCCAGGTACCAAATTTGGTAAAGAAGAAATGCTGCCACCTTGTGGCCGTGTCCTGCAAGAGCAGCTTTAAACTCACAGCTAATGGTTACTTCACATTCACAAGGACTCAGGGCTGTAAAGGACACCTGCCCTAAAAAATTGTGCTGAAGTAGTGAATGGACACAAAAATTCAAAACAGGCAGATGTTTCAAGAAGAGACTATGAAGAGTTATGTATTACTCACGCTCTTTTTAAAAAAAAGGAAAATGGATACAAGCTCAACCTCAGGGTGTGTTGGACCCATGCAATCTAATCTACGAAAAGTTTCAACTTACACCAGTCGACTGACCATCAGCAAAAAGTATACGAACAATAAATGCTGAAGGGGTTTTAGAGAACTGTGTACCCTCTACCTGCTGGTGAGACGTAAAGGGGTAACAGCCAATAATGAGAAAAGAAAGGAGCTGTGTTTAAATGTAAAAATGGAGGTACCATTCAATCCAGCAGGCGCACCATTGGATCTCTCACCTGAGAAGACAAGAATCGAGAAGACACAGGCCGCAAAAGCTGCAGTGCAGCCTTATTCACAATAGCCAAGACAGTGAAGCAATCAAAATGTCCAACAACAGGTGAAT